>NC_066520.1:19758330-19798330 GCF_024679095.1 Eriocheir sinensis | reverse complement strand
GTTTCCTTTGCTGTAAAAAAAAAAATTCAGATACTATTATTTACGGAGCAGCCTGCCGCGTCCCTTTATCGGTCTCAAGCTTTTCCCGGGACACTTCTGCCGGCCACCCAGCACAGGGGCCGACAGCTCTGTGTCCCGGAGGCAGGCAACGACTTCCTACTCGAAAACAATGAAGTATAGACTGTATAGAACCACTTGTAATTCAAACATTTTCTCTTTTTTTCTGTTGATATGTTCATTCTTCCTTCTTCCTTTTCTTCTTTTAGCTTAACTTGGAGTGATTTTATTTAGCAGTATTTGTAATTTTTATCGTAGCTTAATATGCCTCCTAACAATGTGTGAGGAGAGAGAGAAAGAAAGTATTGCCTCGGTCACAACAAGGATAAGAGGAACTTCGTTAGATGAGTCGGTGCTTAAGTTAATGGTGAAGTGAAATATAAATCAAATGGGTTGTTGCGGAAGGAATTCGAAGGGTAGAGCAAAGAAAGAGGTGGTATTATTCCACTTTAGCGAGACATTTATGGAAACTGAAGGAACTAAATTAGAGAAGTCAATGTTGTATTTAATGAACAAATGAAAAGTTGGGTTGATTTCATTATATACAAGCCTTACCTTGCCTCTATTACGCATCACTCCTTCACACTTTCCACCCCTTCTTCGTTACCTCGTCACCCTTTTTTTCCCCAGACTTATTCCTTCTATGACGTTCACCCTATCTTTTTTGGAGAGATAATCTAGAGTTCTCGTTGAAAGGTGGTCTTCTGGACAGCTTGAGTCGCTATCCGCTCAGCCACCGCCTACTCTTCCTCTGTCTCGGTATTACGTCTTATATTTTTTTTCTCACGTCTCAACTCGAGTTTTTAGGTATATATATCTTCTCCTTCATTGTTACTTTCCTAATTCCCCTTTTTTCCCGTAAATAGATGTAAAAAGCCGTGGAAATCACTTTGAAAGGTACGGATGATTAGACTGTACGAGAAAATATGGAGAAAAGCTATAACGTTACGTCTCTCTCTCTCTCTCTCTCTCTCTCTCTCTCTCTCTCTCTCTCTCTCTCTCTCTCTCTCTCTCTCTCTCTCTCTCTCTTATTTTTATTTTATTTACACAGACACTTGTTACATCAGGACCTAGTACCTTTTAACATTACACTGCGGCACTAGTTTGTAGGCTAAAGGGAACATAGTTGATATCCCCTATCTGAAAGCCTAACCTGTTCACAGATTATTCAGCCACTGGTTCACAAACAGTTTATATCGTTGCCGTTGTGTGAACTGGTGAGGCAGGTGACCGGACGCAAGGAGACGTAATTGTTTATAAAGCGTCCGGCATCGCTGTACAACCTGAGCCGTGGGAGCCGTGTGTGTGTTTGTGTGTGTGTGTGTGTGTGTGTGTGTGTGTGTGTGTGTGTGTGTGTGTGTGTCTCTCTCTCTCTCCTTTATCGTGTCTTCCTAATATATCTCCCATGCGTGACTATTCATTTCCGCCACAACAAGATCTCGCCCTCCCCCCTTTCTTCATTCCTCTCTTCACAATCAACGGGTGGATTTCCCTTGAATTATATGTGCGTGTTAGTCTCCCATCATTCTTCATGTTTTCCTACTTTTTTTCTCAGATCCATTCTTTATATTTTCCTACCTTTATTCTCAGATCAAGTGTTGTGTGACCCACTCCTCCTTGTCTGTCTATCTGTCTGTCTGTCTGTCTCGCAGCTACCCTCTTCCGGTCGTCTGTCTATTCGTTTTGTTTTTGTTTTTTTAAATCGTGTGGAGTGGTCGATTCCCTTTTGTTCTTCCGGTGGCGTCGAAAGATCAAAGGACCTGCTTCCCCCCCGCTAAATGTCACTCTTCATCCTGCCTTGGTGACGGTGCCTATGGTCATACAGCATAAAATAAAGATGACACGTTGTTACATGTGTTTCTATTTGTGTATTTGTTTCGGTTCTGCGATTTAAACTCTTCATGGGGGAAGTACCAAGACCCCGTTGGAACTGCCATGTATTTTTTTTTTCAACTTCCGTTTTCGTTACAGGAACATACTGTTAGCCTTTTTTTGTCCGTCCATTTTACCATAAAATAATGCTGGTTAATACCACATTAATTGTTGATTACTTTGACGAATCAAAGTTGGTGTAAAACTTTCCCGCATATTTATTTACAGAGAAATTATGGCCGATAAATTAGATTTCTGATTTATCACTTAAAAAAGAGGAGCGCAAGAGATAAATCTACACTGGCCTCAGTGGTAATGTATTTACCGTAATGCTTTAGATATTGTTATTAGCGGCGTAACTTACGATCGTTTTCAGTAAATTATTATTTTATTATATATTTATATACTTTGCAAATTTATAATATATATATATATATATATATATATATATATATATATATATATATATATATATATATATATATATATATATATATATATATATATATATATATATATATATATATATATATCAACCACACACACACACACACACACACACACACAGTAGTATATACTCCAGTCCGCTTGTATCCTCGATGTAGATAATAACAGATAGCTTCATGATGTTGCATATCAATGGGCTGTAAAGGGGAGCAGCTTTGATCTTTCCTGCGTCGCGCCTTCATGGATGGGAGAGCCGAAAAAATTCCCCTCTATCCTGCCTCGTCATTTTATCCCTCTCAGGCTTTTCCGGGATTCTTCTGCCGCCAGCCAGCACGGAGCCGACGACTCGGAGTAAGGGAGTGTTGGGCAACGACTTCCGACTCGAAGAAAATGAACTACTACAGGACCACTTGCAGCTTAAGCAAAATTTCTCTCTTTCTTTCTGTCTTTTCCTTTCTTCATTCTTCATTTTCTTCTTTTAGCTTAACTTGGCATGATTTGTTGTTTACAGCAATATTTGTAACTTTTATCGTAGCCCTCGCTATGCCCCCTAACAATGCATGAGGAGAGGAGTGGCTGTCCTCGGTGGCGACACATGATATTCTTGCAAATAATATCAGATGAGTGATTCAAGGTCGCAGCAGGGATATTTGGAAGTCTCCGCGTTGCTCCTCCTGCTCCTCTTCTGTTGTTGGTGGAGGTTTTCAAATCTCTGACGGGCATCATAATCAAGAAAATTGGACTTCTTAAGGGAAGTGAAATGTGGACGCAACTGAGAACGTCTAAACTTTCTCGTACTATTAGTTTAAGTGATAAATCATTGCGGATATTTTGTAGAGTGGAAATTTACCTGTTGTTTGCATGGCTGGGATCAGTTTCTTCTGCATCATTACTTTATTATTTACTTTCTTTTCTGAAAGGGTTTGGATCGTCAGTCTCCTCTAAACTTTCCTCATTTTCTGTTTTTCTCAACATTGGGAATACTGCTCCTCAAGTCCCTCTACATGTTGCTGAGTCCTCTTTCTGTTCCAATTATCTTCGTGTCGCTCCTTATATTCTTTGAATTTCATTCTTATCTTCATTGTCAAATTCTACAGTATACCGTACTGCTTTATCATCTTATTACACGATACCTTCACAGAGAGCAACGAAGCCCAGAAAACGTTTTCGTCTCTAGGAAAATTGTTTCCCGGTCACGTGGTTCCATAACAGTGACGTCACACCCTGTTGTCGGCGTCCTTCACGAGGGAAGCCGTGGCAGGATACAGCCAAATGGCATATATAGAGAAGGCTCGGGGGCCACAGGCACCATTGTCCTCACTGACGGAGCCAACATGAAGATCACGGTTTTTAGCGGTCCTCTCCTGCTGGTGGCGGTGCTGGCGGTGCCTTGGGTTGCAGCTGCTCCTCTTGAATCTGCTTCTGAGGATGATGATGTGAATGCGGCGCTGGAGGCGTTCCTTGACCAGAACCCGTCCGTGGCAGAAGACCTCTACCCAAAGCTGGTGAACGCGGCGAACTACGTCACCCTCAGCCTCGACGAGGACGTTGTCTTGGACTTGGTGGAGAATTATATGAAGGACGTGGCTGCCCATGTGATCGCGGACCAGCTTGAGGAATCAGAGAAGGAAGAGGAAGAGGCTGAAGCTGAGGAGGCCCAGGAGGAGCACGCACGGCAAAAGAGGCAGACCAGTGTGACTGGAGCCATTAACAGCTCCAGAAATCCATTGTAAGTTGAGTCCGTTGACGTATAATTGATTTATCTCTGTCTCTCTCCTACTACTACTACAATTACTACTACTACTACTACTACTACTACCACTACTACTACTACTACTATTACCACTATATTTGCTTCTACTACCTAATAAATCCGAAGAGAAATACTCCTTGCAGGACTCTCACTCACCGTCACTCGTATAAGGGGAAGCAACACTGAGGTTTTTAGACCCTAACTAATCCTTCGTCCCTTTCCCTCCCTTCCAACACCCACAGTGGACGGTCCATCGGGGGTTCGGCCACTGTGAACCACGCCTGGGACAACGGACGCCACTCTCTCAGCGGCACTGTCGGAGGCCAAAGGGACTCGATCTCTGGGTAAGACTCGGTTTGGTTTAGTCACTCCTTCAACCGCGTTTTCTACACTTTCGCTTTCCTGTCTTTTTTTTTTTATCGCTCGTTCAAGAGAGTAGATTTCAATGTCACGCTTGTGTTTTTGTTATTTTCTCTGTTCGCCTGCCTGCTTGTCTATCTCTCAGTCCGTGTCTGTCTGTGTGTATCTAATTATGTATGTACTTGTGTCTGCCTGTCTGTCTGTTTGTCTGTCTGAGTATGTGTATCTGTTGAGCTTGCCTGTGTCTGTCTGTCTGTCTGTCTGAGTATGTGTATCTGTCTGGTCATGTGTTGTGCCTGTCTGTGTCCGCTTGTCTGTCTGTCTGTCTGTATGAACGTATGTATGTCAGTCTATAATTCATAAGGTTAAAACCACGATCCTTTTCCATGTCCCTCAGGGTGGGCAGATTCAACAGCTACAACGCCGGGGTGGGCTACAACTTCAACCCCAACAAAAGAACCTCCATCGGTGTCAACGCCCACAAGAGTTGGACGCCCGCCGGGAAGTAAGTTATTCATTTATTATTATTTTGTTCGATATGGATCTTTTTTTTATTTACTTAATATGGTTTCGTTAATGCGTGGGCAAAGACAGTCGGATCCAAAGCTAGCTAATGCTAAGTCTCACTAGATCAAGGCAGGAGTGTGTCTGGGTTAGGAGGTTGGTCTCTCCAAGCTATCAACAAATGGGATTAAAGTATTTTGGCTTCGCTTGACTTTAAATGTAAAACCAATGTTCAGCAATGTCTAAGTAACAAGGTAATAAATAGGTAACCACTTCCCAAGCTCCAACTGTCCACTTGCTTGTATAGAATGAAATCAACCCAACTGTTCATTTGTTCATTAAATACAACAGTGACTTCTCTAATTTAGTTCCTTCAGTTTCCAGAAATGTCTCGCTAAAGTGGAATAATACCACCTCTTTCTTTGCTCTACCCTTCGAATTCCTTCCGCAACAATCCATTTGATTTATATTTCATTTCACCATTAACTTAAGCACTGACTCATCTAACGAAGTTCCTCTTATCCTTGTTGTGACCGGGGCAATACTTTCTTTTCAGCTCACACGGCTTCGGTCTCAGCTTCACCCACAAGTTCGGCCGCTAAGAGACGTTACGGTACCGGCAAGATGGGGAGATTAAGGAGACGCCTCTGTGAGCGGCCTAGAGTAAAGAATGTGACCTGACTTCATCTTATCTTCGTGATCAAGAGCACAAAACCCATTCACTGTAATACTAGGGAGAATCTAAAGTTCTCACAGGTATCTTTAACTCAGGGGCAGTGCGTTTGAGATCTCTTTTTTAGTCAATATATAATAATTTTTCTAATGATATTTATTGATTCTTCCAAAATCATAATGACTGCACGACTGATTCTTGTACACTTAGACTGGAGTAATTTGATTCAACTGTCTTACAAAAATCAACACTCCATAGAAGAAATATTTTAATAGAAAAAAAATCTTAACAAATGTATCAGATCATGTCGTTTAAGAGGTGCCAAGTTTTTATGTTTATGAATTTACTCTGACAATAAAACTGAACTAAGCATCGTGCCCTTTCCTTTGCCTCCCCTCTCATTCATCACCTCGTCACCCTCTTTCACTGTTGCCAGATTATCGTACTCAGTTTCTCATATTTCCCGATTTCCATCACAAAAACATTTCCCTGGGCCACGCTAGCGAGATTTATTCGTGTTTATTGTTGAAATGGTTTATTATTCCTGTTTTCTGGTGATATTTATGGGGGAGAAGCTGATAAGTACGATAATCTGGCGACGGTGCCCTCTTTCTCCCCAGACTTGTTCCCTCCACGACCTCATCTCTCCCTACACTTTCCCTTTCTCTGTATTATTTATATATCCTTTCCTCTCACATCTCAACTCGATTCTCCATCCATCTCTTCTTCCTTATTGCAACTTCCCTATTCCCCTTTCTTCCAATACGAAGATGTAAAAAGCCGTGGAAATCGCTAAGAAAGTTACGAAGGAAAACATGAAAAGGTTATAACGTTATGCATACGACCTTATTACTGACACACACACACACACACACACACACACACACACACGGGCGCCCCTCCCCACCCCCCCGACACACACTATTTTCTTCAATAAACGGTCATGCGCTTGTTACTACACCCAGTCGGAGTAACGCTGATTATACTTTGCCTTTGTATTGATTTTATTGATATTTCCCAAAGCCTTATAATTATATACTTATGTCTTTGTGCGTCATATCAAAGCCTCGGTTCTGTATGTCTGCCTTTCAGCCTTTCTATATTATTCCTGTTGATATCTCTCTCTCTCTCTCTCTCTCTCTCTCTCTCTCTCTCTCTCTCTCTCTCTCTCTCTCTCTCTCTCTCTCTCTCTCTCTCTCTCTCTCTCTCTCTCTCTCTCAAGCACATCACACGAAGAGCACTATGATAGACCGAATCTAAAGTGCCAGTCACGGGAAATGTCACGCTCCTCTGCTCCCTCGTGCTGTCAAAGTGAGTGTTGTCCTTGGCATCAGCGCTGTCAGCCACTATCAGCAAGGTCCTTCTCCTAGCGAACGACTCACATGACAACAGCAGAAGAATGGGAGAGAATAACTTAATGTGGTTCGAGACGTTCACAAAATCGAAGGTAAAATGCAAAAAAAAATTGGGTTATCTCGATTAACTGCATGTACACGAAGTTAATGAAAGCTCAAGAAACGTTTCCTGATAAAAGACGAATAGAAAAGTTAACACAGTCTTTCATCCCCATACAATCAGTTGGCTTCCGTATTTGCCGCTGCTGCTCGCGATACATTCATATAACTGACCCTTGGAACAGGAAAAAAAAATAATGTAAAGACTAACCGCGTGAAAAAAAAAGATCAGTAAATTACAATCCATCACCACACACGAGGACACTAATGGCCGCTTACCTCTCGTCGGGTGGTGGTGGTGGTGGTGGTGGCCTTTCGCGCGAAGCCTCCCTCAAAGCCCCGGCGGTGTCCATGTGAGGGAAGGCGCACCCCTGCAATATCACATGTTAGGATGCTCATGAAGACACAACTCTACTACACGGTAACATGAAGGCAAGCTAACTGCGGCACTGGAAGGTGTTTGAGACTTTTGAGAGGGGAAAAGGTACAGTGATAATTTCGATGATAATTATGATAGAACGGACAATAAAGCTAATGATGGTGATAATAATATTGATATCACTGCTACTGTTGATAATAATGAAAATATAGACAATAATAATGATAACTTTAGCCTTATTACAGTATTTTTTTCTGAGCACACACACACACACACACACACACACACACACACAGCTTGGTGGCGGCGGGCGCAGCGGGGCGTCGCGTCAGGGCACACTTGGGTGCTTGACAACTCTGACCCCAGCGGGCGTGGCCGCCTCGTCAGAATTCAGCGTCAGTTTTCAATGAAGTGCTATAAATGGCATTAAGGATACACACTGCACATTGATAATTAACCACTGCTATAAGGTCAATGCACCAGGGTGACACCGGTGTTTCATGCAACTATTATGTAACTTTGTTTATCTTATAATATTTTCGTGACAATTTTGCTTTACCGATACGCGATTCGCATGACCTAAGTTCCTCACGGCATTATTGCCAGCCCTGGGCTGTTCCCCGTGAGGAGGAATGACTTGTAGCCCACATATAGTTACTGGGCGGGGCACACTGCAGACGTGAATGTTCCCGCCTTTGTGTCCTATTGACAATAACATTCTGCAATGCCTGAAAACGTTTGAAGCACTTGCGTTGCAGAAATGATCAGTTGATCACCAGAATTCAAATTAACTACTTTCCCTTTTTACTTAGAAAATTTGCACAAAGGTATACAAAACAATGTTTAGTTTTGAAGTCTTTACAGAACAGAAAACAAAATCCAATGAAGTTTTAATTTCATGAACATTATAATTACAATGAAGAAGCAGCAAATGCCCTGAACCTGGACAGACTTTGAAGTATCACTCCCAAGCTTCCTGCACTTGACATTCCACACCGCCACTACAACCTCCTCAGTTGTCTACACTGCACAACACCAGGTTTGCAGTAGACTGCAAACATACAACATTATCAATTTAAATTCACCTTACAACCGTTCATTCAATCAAATAAAAAAATTGCATTAGAGTTGCCTTTACTGATTTCTGAAACTAACAACATTTCATTTGCTTCTGGTACTGCTCCAGAACTATGGAAAACTGGCACAACGATCCTCTACCTAAGCATTAAAACACGAGTCCTACAGTGACCTGCACAGTGTTACTTCTGTATTCCCAGAAGTTGCCAAAAGTTATCTAGTATTCTGCAATGAGGGATATCAGCACCAGCAGACCGACCAACCAGTATGGTATTCGAAGCAAGATCAGCACCTCCCACAACATGAACTTTAGGAACTATATAGTATATGAAGCAATTGATGGCTCCGGAAGGTGTGCCACTGTAATAAATATCAACTTCTGGAGAGCCATTGGTCGAGTCAACCACAGTATTGCACTGCAGCACTTCCTCGACAGTGAAAGGAAGGGCTAACTTACAGCAGCTTGAGTCTCATCTTTTCTGTTGGGGTGTACACGAGAGGCTCGGTACTGTATTATTATCATCACCATCATCATTACCAATATCATTATTTCTATATGTGATTTGCAGGTTGGTTAGTAAGTACCCTGCTGGATCTTGAGAACTTTCGTTCATTCGAGAAGTGAAATCGGTGCACCTGGTGTTCATCTGTACTCTAAAAGATAACCCAAATCACAAAACATAAATCCAAAGTTAGTCAATGCTGACTAAAAACTCTTAGGCCAGTTGTAGTGTCTAGACTAAATGCCTAAGTGAGTCACGCTGAGTAAAATAAGTCAGTGTATGACTAGCTAACTATTAGTCCGGTCCTTCAGTCTGTTTAAGGGTATGCTGGCAATGGGTTTCATCCAAGCATAAAACAATAAGTTAAGCAGTTACATGAACTAACATTAATACTCTACATGCAGCCCCTCTCTCCCCTGGCAAGCATGGGAACATGTGGCAGCACAGGGGGTGCCATGGTAAATTTCCTGAATTTTGCCAGTCTCACTTTAACAGGCAAAACTTTTCTGGTGGGATTTGAGGAGCTTTTAATATATTTGCAAGATCTGTCTGTCACAAATAACAAGAATGTAGAATTTATTATCCCTTCACCCTATTCAGAGAAGTGAACTGTGATAGACTGATGAAAGATTAATCAAAAACATAAAAATTACCAGGAAGATATAGATTCATCCTTGTAATTTATCTAATACCGGTATGAAAGCTAACATCTTATTATAACCCACAGGTTGGACATCAACCCTTGCAGGCCATAACCTCATACAGTGTACTCTTAATCATTTTATGTAGATTATTTTCAACTAAACCTAACTGTTTTGACCATCTGCTCTCCTAGATTCCCCCAGCATAAAACTCTCTGAGACATAATTGTTAAGGTGTGCTTATTACTTCCTCTAATGGCACTTTAACCAACACAAAATATATAAAAACTTACAAAAAAAAATCATTATTGTAGATTATTTAAAATAACAGCTTTTTTAATCTCCTACCAGGGACTGAAATGAGCAGCAGCTGCCTGAATCGCTCCAAAAAGTTGAAAGGAAAAGGTGTATTCATCATTTCATCTTAACGCCACATAACACAGTAATCGTACACCTCTTTAAGTCAAACCTCATTATTCCTAAAGTCATGTTGCCCCCTATGGCAGGAATAGTATGTTTCAGAGCATGCACCTCATAGAGCACATATTACATAATAATAATTATAATAATAATAATAATAATAATAATAATAATAATAATAATAATAATAGTTTTATTTTGCCCAGTGGCATATATAAAAAAACAGGACAAGAAAACGAATGAGATCGACTGAGATACATAATGCTTAAATAATTGACAACTTATAATTATATATGCATGTGCACGGCACACTTATGCACAATCTACACAAACAGAAGACCCAGCCACTCCCGCCGCATAGATTCGCATATATAGGCCGAGCTCTGTCTGATGGAGGTGATGATGGAGTTCCCAGATTGTTCCACTCTACTCCTCATACTGTACGCAGCATGGTGACACAGCACAGCCAGACAGTTCATCCCTTGCCCGGTGAAGGCCAGGAATGAGCTATTCCATCTAGGAAGCCTCAGAAGCCGCTTGAGGATGTCGTTATGACCCTTGCAGTGAGATGGGTGCAATTCTGGAATAGTGGGGTTTTCGAATGGTGAAGACTAAATCTCTTATCATCAAAGACACCAATGTACAATCGGTATCGCATGAGTAATGGGTTTCCTAAGCTAAATCAAGTACGTAATTAATCAGTAAATGCCTTCAAGCTTTTTTTTTTTTTTTACGGAAAAGGAAACAGGCGGCGAGTGAGTGAAGCGACGCACCCCGGGAGTATGGTATGCTTCTCCTTAGTTAGTTAGTTTGAGGCTCAACTTTCTTTCACATTTGCGGTAAGAACATAAGAACATAAGAACATAGGGAAACTGCAAGAGGCCAAGGCTTAGTGCTGGTGGCGAGGTTGGCAAAGACACCGTGGCCGCGCTCCTGCACTACACTGTCTTACTCCGGCCTCTGCCATGTAGCTTTATGGTGCAATACTTCATACTGACTCAAGACAAGCAGTGACAAACCAGTGCGGGTGCGATATGAGTCACTTCTTCTTCTTCTTGGGTGCTTTATGGGGCTAGTACGTTCGTCCCTGCTGGCCGCTCAAGTCTCCCGCCGCTGTTTGTTTTGGTTCCTCCTTGGTCTTGGTCTTCATCTTTTGACCTGTTCCGCTTTGACAGTAGAAGTCGGTCGGGAGTTTTGCCTTTGTAACGGCACAGTGTTTGTTTTGGTTCCTCCTTGGTCTTGGTCTTCTTCTCTTGACCTGTTCCGCTTTGACAGTGTTTGTTTTGGTTCCTCCTTGGTCTTGGTCTTCTTCTCTTGACCTGTTCCGCTATGACAGTGATTGTTCTGGTTCCTCCTTGGTCTTGGTCTTCTTTTGACCTGTTCCGCTTAGTTTGACAGTGTTTGTTCTGGTTCCTCCTTGGTCTTGGTCTTCTTCTTTTGACTTGTTCCGCTTAATTTGACAGTGTTTGTTTTGGTTCCTTGGTCTTCTTCTTCTTCTTCTGACCTCTTCTGCTTTGAATGGTAATAGCAAGACCATCTAAACTAAATCAAGGCCTTTATTTTTTTTTAGCACTTGTCTCCATCTTTTTAGTTTCCTGGTGCTACTTCCACATGTATCCTTAGTTGTATAATCACACTCTGTACTGTCTGGGGGTTGGGATGGCATGTTCCTCCCTTCTCCTTTGTTGTTTACTTGCAACAATAAACTGTCAATCAATCAATCACATTTTCATTTACATACAAAATTTACTATCTGGATCTGGACAATAATACGCAGGTTATCTATCAGGTGTATGACGAGCATATGTGTGATCTGTAGGCTACTGTGTGTGTGTGTGTGTGTGTGTGTGTGTGTGTGTGTGTGTGACCAATATACGCACTCCAGAGGAAATTTCCTAATATTATTTTTACACAGAGAAAGACACATTTTAGTAAGTTCAGAATTTATTTATAGCAAACTATCTCAGCTGAGTGCCCTGCCAGCCTCAGCGGTGCGCCAGGGAGGGGTCGAAGACTTGCAATATCCACATATTTTAGCCTTCTTATCTAGAGACTGTGATGATTTAATTCTTTATTATTTTTCAATCTTTTCTTGTTATGCATCCCTTCAATATTGGTTACAGTTTATTTGCCAAAGCTTGAAAACAGTTAAGTAACGTCCTTTGCCGAATCTCAACACTCAAACTCATGATTTATTTCTATTACACAAATTACCATCTGTGTTTGATTCCGACATAACCGCCTCTGTCCCTGGGAAAGAAAGAACAGGTATGTCAGACAGGTGAGACTGATACATTCACGTTTCCACACTGATCACCTCCTTCACCCACTAACGGATCAGCAACACTACTACAGCAACATTTATACTATTTTGTACCCCTGAACACTCCTAACGTGAGACTTTGGTTAGTTTTACTGCACACAAGCTTTATATAGCGTACAAAAAGTTCCGACACACAAATGCAAGAGAAAAAATGATGGAATCTATAAAAACCATCAGCCGCATAGAACCCCTCCTCCGTTATAAAAGAAACAAAGAGAAACTCACCGGCCAAAGGATCCCCCTGACTGGTAGCCTCCGGCGTCAACCGATGTGCGGCCATTGTTGAAGCTCTTGCTGTAGCCAAGACTAGCTCTGTAGCCTTTTCCGCCTGATCTGCGGGAGAGAAGGGGGAAAGGTATTACTTTTGTGTGTGGTTATTTCATATGATCGGGGGGTAAATAGATATAAAGAGAAATATAGATATGGACAATGATAGATAACTGAACACACACACACACACACACACACACACACACACACACACACACACACACACACACACATGCAAATAAGTATAATGAAATAACATGGGACGCAAAACATACAGTATATCACTTCTTACCCACGGTGTCCTTCTACTTCGGCCTTGAACTGTCTCTTCTTACGAACGAGGTAGTCATCTTCCTCGTCGTCCTCATCGTCGTCCTCGTCATCCTCAGAAACATCCTCATCCGCTGCCTCTCTCTTCTTGCGATATCCTTCATCATCAACATCAAAGTCATCGAAGTAATCTGGAACATCCGGGTCCTTCCAGGATGGTGTAGCATTGGCCACGGCAGACACCATCACCACCACTAGGAAGGAACCGACGATGACCACGGGCGCCTTCATGGTGCCAGCGTTTACGAATGACTGACTGTTCATGTTCCATCGCCCTTGCCTTATATGTATAATCCAAAGCCCTGGTTATCTCGGCCTGGGAAAACACTAAACCAGGGAGGTGATGGCGTGGCATGGTCCTATAACTACAAGCGAGCACCACAGAGCGTACTCCACGAAGTAATAACGTCTACACAAGGAAACTGATGCATGGCCACATACTCTACACTGTTGAGAGAACGTATTCAGTGTTATTGGCTCTAGTTGCTTTAGAATTCATGAAGACGATTGCTTGCTGAGGTGCGTCCGACAAGGTGTGTTACTGCGCTGTGATAACTGGCTGCGTCTAGTTTAGTTCACCTCCAAACGTCCTCTCCTGTCCTCTATTTATAGTGAACGGAATCGGGTTGAGGGTGACTGGGTATTGAAGGGAATGGAATAGAGTTCAATAGACAATGGATAAACAATAAGCAAGGGTATCACTTGTAGTTCGTAATAGTAGTAGTAGTAGTAGTAGTAGTAGTAGTAGTAGTAGTAGTAGTAGTAGTTTATCGTTATTAGTATCGTTATTATTATTATCAGAGAGAGAGAGAGAGAGAGGGGGGGGGGTAAACAAAGTGTCCGAAAGCGTTAACAAGGTAACACACAATCCATAGAGATCGAATATAATGACAGGATGCAGGAAACTTAGTTATTCTATATGCTTATGTTCTTATTTGTAGTTTTTACCCGCATTACTGCGAGGCAGAGCGTTGTCTGAGTTGTAAACAGAAAACATGTGCTTGCCTACAGGAATGGGACGAGGTGAAGGGGTCAGCAATGCCTTGTTATCGTACTCACCACACTGTATTTTGCGATATCCAACCAATAATGGATTACTCGTATTCGGTATTCGTATTAGAATATATTCGAATACCGTATTTTGATGTATTCGTATTCGAATGATTATTGATATAAGTAAAAGTATTCTCATTCGTATTCGAGCACAAGGAAAAAGTATTCGTGCTCTGCGAATAATCTGACGAATACTTCAAAATTTAATATCAGAAATAACAGACGTTGTTCCTTACAACTCCAGCCTCCTGGGCGGACGTGTAATGGTCGTGTATAGGACAGGTTCATGAGCCCATTTATGTGTTGCATAACTTTAGAACAGTGCTATACTCAGTTATGTCGAGGTATTTTTCAATGAAAAGTGCGTTGGTTTATTCACATTCACTTCCCTCAGACGAGCCGCGCATATCAACAAGTTATTACCTGTCCCTTCCCCGTTCCCTTCACTCTTTTTTTCGTTGTTTACTTCTTGCTGTCCAGCGCCTTCCCCCTTTCTTTGCCTCTCCAACCCTCGTCTCTGTTTTCCTCCCTTTCTTTCACCCTTCCTTTGCCTTCCCCTTTCTCTCCCCTTCTCCCTTTTCTTCCCTTCCCAAATCCTCTCCATCCTTCCCCCCTTCCCTTCCCTTCCCAACTTTCTCTCCCCTTTCCTTCCCCCTTCCCCTCCCTCTCATGACCTCCCCTTGCCTCCCCCTTTCCCTTCCCTACCCTCCCTCCCTCTCTCTTTACACAGGGCCATTCACGTGGGGGGCCTCTCGACGGCCGCCTAGGCCTACACTGTACTTACTATATCACTCACGGCCTGTCACCACCCCCACACTACCTCACATGTACCAAAACAATACTAGAACTCTCTATGCCATGAAATACACCTGGAATACACAACAGAGACGATGAAACAAAGTAATGGTCGTGCGGCAGTCTCGTCTCCCTGGGCCGAGCGAGGTGAACGAGCTCCCGCAAGACTTCACGCGCGGCTAAAGTGTTTGGTCCCACTATTTATTTTGAGGACAAGAAACTAAGTCTCTGGAGGGTCGTGGAAGCTGAAATAGCCCTCAGACACACATGAACTAACATTGACAGATAAGCAAGGTGGAAGAGTATCAAGGAATTGGTGTAGTTAAGTCGTTCAGGGCTACTAAAACCCCTGAGATAAGCTGAACGAAGATTAACGGTATTTGTTTAACACTCCCTGCCTGCGTTGCTGTTGGCCGGCGAGGGCTCCATCAACCCTCAACCCTCTGAAGAAGAAGAGGAGGCCGGTACCAGACACAAGATGAAGAAGAGGAAGATTGCAGGGCTGCACCGTATATTCTGAAATGTAATGAAACGTTGCCAGTGCCGCGGCGTTGTTTCCCGCGCCGCTTTGGGCTATTTCTGGAGAGGCTCTGACGGACGCGTACGGAAGTCGTGGGCTGCGGATACTCATACTGGACACAACAGCCTTTGATGCTACATCGTACACCGTAGTATATCAAAGTTTACCTGGTCATTCATGCCGGGGTATTCGTGGGCTATTTTGGGCGTGGAAAGCCGCGGGTGGCTACAACACTGTCCTGGCAGGGGGCACTGCGTTAGAAGCGCCAGAGAGGACAGAACGGTGGTGGTATGGCCTTTTTCTTTGTGTTTTCCTTGCCTTCCTCATGCAGCATAGTAACGAAAGGTTGTTAAGGTCAAGTAGAGACAGAATATATGTTAATGGGCTGTGTCACTAGCTACAACACTGCCATGGCGAGGGGGCACTGCACTAGAAATATTCATGAATGTATTCATGAAAACTTTCAATATGTATTTATAGTTGTATTCGAATTATAAACATTATAGTGTATTCGAATTCGTATATGTATTCGTTGGAATTTGAAGTTTTCGTATTATAAACACTTTTTTTGTCATTTTATGATCTAGAACTGAAGGATTTCCTAATATTATTTCTACACAGAGAAAGACACATATTATCAAGTTCAGAATTTATTTATAGGAAACCATCTCAGCTGAGTGACAGATGTGAGAAAACACGAGTGAATGGAAGGGCGGCGGGGCGGTGAGGGGTGTGGTCCCTTCCCTGCCCTGCCAGCCTCAGCGGTGCGCCGGGGAGAGGTTGAAGACTTGCAATATCCACACTTTTGTTGCCTTCTTATCAAGAGACTGTGATGATTTGATTCTATATTAATTTATCTATCTTTTCTGCGAAGTGCATCCCTTTAATATTGGTTTCAGTTCATTATCAAGACTTTGAAAACAATGAAGTAACGTCCTTTGCCGGATCTCAACCGTCATACTCATGACTTTTTCTACTATTGCACTAATTACCATCTGTGTTTGATTCCGACATAACCGCCTCTGTCCCTGGGAAAGAAAGAACATATATGTCAGACAGGTGAGACTGATACATTCACTCTATTTCCACACTGATCACATTCTAGCACTCCTTAATTCACCCTCTAACACAGTGCTGTCCCAACTTTTTCGCCTATTATACCCTTTATTACCTTCTCCTAATGTTACGTACCCCCCACGGCTGATTAAACAACTATATTACATTATATTTATATTATATTTGTCGGGACCCAGAAGACCATAACAGCACAGTTAATTAATAGTGACCCCAATCAGAGGCAAATACCGGAGGAGGATATGGAGACAAGAATTGAAAATATGATAGGAGAGGGAAGGAAAGCAATTAGTCAGATATACAAAGTCTTAAACATCTGATAAGCACTAACACTACTGAGAGGTTATGGAAAATACCCAGACCCACATACAGAAAACAGATACCCAGTAGGCGTGGTCAGGAAGTGTGGATAACCATTCAAGAGGACTAACATATCACGTGCGGTGTGACGAAATGCTATAAGCGAATAACTGAAAAGAGAAGTCACTGTGGGAGTGTCTTAAGAGTGAATCACGAATAAGCAGGAGAAGTAGACAATACAACATAATGAGCGAGCCAGTGGTTGTTGACAGGAAGTATTGGCTACTGGTTATGTAAAAAATGAAGGCGTGACATATTATATTATATTTAGGTGCACGTACATAAGCGTTCGTCCTAGGTGCCCGTCCCTCCCTTTCTCTTTTCTTTTATAAAACATGGGAAGTTTCTGCTGTGTGTGTGTGTGTGTGTGTGTGTGTGTGTGTGTGTGTGTGTGTGTGTGTGTGTGTGTGTGTGTTCATCGTCTTTTCACGTACCCCTTTGATCTATGCTGCGTACCCCCTAGGGTACGCGGACCCCAGTTTGGACAACACTGCTCTAACAGATCAGCAACACTACTACAGCAACATTTTTACTATTTTGTACCCCTGGACACTCCTAAAGCGAGACTTTGGTTAGTTTTACTGCACACAAGCTTTATATAGCGTACAAATAGTTCCGACACACAAATGAAAGAGAAAAAATGATGGAATCTATAAAAACCATCAGCCGCATAGAACCCCTCCTCCGTTATAAAAGAAACAAAGAGAAACTCACCGGCCAAAGGAACCCCCTGACTGGTAGCCTCCGACGTCAACCGATGTGCGGCCATTGTTGAAGCTCTTGCTGTAGCCAAGATCAGCTCTGTAGCCTTTTCCGCCTGATCTGCGGGAGAGAAGGGGGAAAGGTATTACTTTTGTGTGTGTTTATGTCAAATGATCGAGCGGTAAATAGATATAAAGAGAAATATAGATGTGGACGATGATAGATCACTGAACACACACACACACACACACACAGACACACACACACCGCTCCGGTAGCTCAATTGGCTAGAGCGCCGCGCTGCAGGCGGCTGTTCGAGCTCCGCTCAGGCCGGATTCTTTCCGTTGACTAGGAGTGGTTACTGTCCCACCTTTAGCAAGGGGGATGGGGTGTGTGGTGTGTGAGGGCCTGGCAGTACCCAGAGATCGACGATAATGAATATGCACTTGCTCGTGTCGGGAGGGTACCTGCTCGTGAGCAGGGCGTGGTGAATTACACACACACACACACACACACACACACACACACACACACACACACACACACATGCAAATAATTATAATGAAATAACATGGGACGCAAAACATACAGTATATCACTTCTTACCCATGGTGTCCTTGTACTTCGGCCTTGAACTGTCTCTTCTTGCGAACTAGGTAGTCATCTTCCTCGTCGTCTTCGTCATCCTCATAATCATCCTCATCCTCTGCCTGTCTCTTCTTGCGAACGAGGTCGTCATCTTCCTCGTCGTCCTCGTCATCCTCATAATCATCCTCATCCTCTGCCTGTCTCTTCTTGCGAACGAAGTCGTCATCTTCCTCGTCGTCCTCGTCATCCTCATAATCATCCTCATCCTCTGCCTGTCTCTTCTTGCGAACGAAGTCGTCATCTTCCTCGTCGTCCTCGTCATCCTCATAATCATCCTCATCCACTGCCTGTCTCTTCTTGCGAACGAAGTCGTCATCTTCCTCGTCGTCCTCATCCTCGTCATAACCCTCGTCCTCGTCATCCTCATCCTCTGCCCGTCTCTTCTTGCGAACGAGGTCGTCATCTTCCTCGTCGTCCTCGTCATCCTCATAATCATCCTCATCCACTGCCTGTCTCTTCTTGCGAATGAAGCCGTCATCTTCCTCGTCGTCCTCGTCCTCGTCATAACCCTCGTCCTCGTCATCCTCATCCGCTGCCTCTCTCCTCTTGCGATATCCCTCATCATCATCAAAGTCATCGAAGTAATCTGGAACATCCAGGTCCTCCGAGTATGGTGCAGCGTTGGCCACGGCAGACACCATCACCACCACTAGGAAGGAACCGACGATGACCACGGGCGCCTTCATGGTGCCAGCGTTTACGAATGACTAACTGTTCATGTTCCATCGCCCTTGGCTTATATGCATAATCCAGAGCCCTGGTTATCCCGGCCTGGGAAAACACTAAACCAAGGAGGTGATGGCGTGGCATGGTCCTATAACTACAAGCGAGCACCACAGAGCGTACTCCACGAAGTAATAACATCTACACAAGGAAACTGATGCATGGCCACATACTCTACACTGTTGAGAGAACGTATTCAGTGTTATTGGCTCTAGTTGCTTTAGAATTCATGAAGACGATTGCTTGCTGAGGTGAATCCGACAAGAAGGTGTGTTACTGTGCTGTTATAACTGGCTGCGCCTAGTTTAGTTCACCCAGAGTACCTCACCTCCAAATGTCCTCTCCTGTCTTCTATTTATAGTGTACGGAACCGGAATGAGGATGAGTGGACACTGAAGGATATGAAATAGATAATGGACAGATAGAAAGCAATGGTGTCAGTGGTAGTTCGTAGTTGTAGTAGTAGTAGCATTATTATTATTATCATTATTATTATTATTATTATTATTAGTAGTAGTAGTAGTAGTAGTAGTAGTAGTAGTAGTAGTAGTAGTAGCAGCAGTAGTAGTAGTTTATCATTATTTATTAGTATCGTTATTATTATTATCAGAGAGAGAGAGAGAGAGAGAGAGAGAGAGAGAGAGAGAGAGAGAGAGAGAGGGGGGCAGGGGGGGAGAAAAGATATACAAAGTGTCCGAAAGCGTTAGCAAGATAACATACAATCCATGATGACAGGATGCATGGAACTTAGTAATCCCATATGCTTTTGTTCTTATTTGTAGTGCACACCAGTATTATTGCGAGGGAGAGCGTTGTCTGGGTTGTAAACAGAAAATATGTGCTTGCCTACGAGGTCATGGGGTCAGCGCTAGCAATCCCTTATAATATTGTCGTACTCACCACACTGTATTTTCCAATTTCTAAGTTCCAACACATAACCATCGCAAAAAAACATCAATACTCAACACTTTTAACGATATCTCTAATTGTATGTCGCTATTTGTCCAGGTACGAGAGTTTTGGGTATGAAATCGTGAAATGCAATGCTCCGAGTACGATAATTTGGGAACGATCTGGTCTGCATATGCGCGGCAGTTGTTTTGCCATTCGTGGAGTTGGTGCAGGTGTGTGTGGTTACAAATATCCGTGTGCGTGTTTTGATGACCAGCGATTACGTGTGCTTCAGTCGTGTTGTGGTGACGGGGATGGCGACGAGCACTCAGTGGGTAAATATAAGTATCAGTCTGTCTTTCCTCGTCGTGTTTTCCTCAGGGCTGTTGACATCACGGTTGCCATATTATCGTACTCAGACCCGCATATTTACCGGTTTCTGGCCCAACTGTTGCCAAGAAACACCAATAATTAACCATTTAAACGATAACCATATATGGAGGCAGTTATTTGGGTGATGAAAACTGTATATGGGTCGGAAATCGGCAAATATAGGAGGCAGAGTACGACAATCTGGGACCGTTGGTTGACATCTCTCGTGCCGCCCCCGCCATGACGTAGGAACAGAATATCCACGAAGCCTCGACGTCTCTAACCTAATGAATCCGTTTCCAGCCATTTTGTGCCATTGACGTTATCTCAGTGGGTTGATTAGTGACATGGGAGGAAAGTGGGAGAGGAATTTGACCTTGGAATGAGTAATGGGCGTAAGCGTGACGGTTACTCCCGGAATTCTCGTTGATTATAAACAGTTAAATTATCAGCATATTTAAGCACCTTCCCTCAAAATACTCAGAAAGCACCATTAGCATGACAAGGCTGGTGGGATCTGTGTTCTGTATCTGTGACGTTGAGGCGGGCTGGCTACGAGGACGGGAGTGAGTGTAGCCAAATAGCGTGCCCGCCACGACAGTAAGAAATTTTGCAGATGAAATGTTTTTAGTATATGATGACTTAACTACAATATATACATAAAGGTTACTGATACTTTAATTGTGTGTGTGTGTGTGTGTGTGTGTGTGTGTGTGCGGGCAAACACTAGAATAATACCAAATATAACGATAATTATAGTAAAAATGATGATGAGGAAAATAATAATAATAATAATAATAATAATAATAATAATAATAAGTGGGTCAGGCATATAACACACTCAGAAAATAAGACTTTAGTAAAAAAGGTATATACATGTATTCTATTGCATATATCTACATACAGTTGTGGACAGTGCCGGATCATATCGTGCAATTCACTACATCTATCACCAGAAAAAAAGCATGAACCACGTAAGAAAATCGTTGGTTGGGTGAAACCGTAAATTGTCCGAAATGTTTAGTCGTGGGTATGGAAGCCAAGTGAAGAAAATGACTGCGGAGAATAAAGAAAATGTTGAACAGAAAACGACCTCAACAGAATCAGGTACTTTTATAATCAGGTACTGGCGCAGCATTCTCGGTGGACGGCGGGGAGGGAGCGGTTGTATCCACGATATGTTTGTAGATCTCAACGTAGGTCAGATAAACAATGAAGGGAGGTAAAGACTCACTTGGCGCCGGGTCCCCAGTTCTTGAAGCCGTGAACACCAATAGAGGTCTTGCCGTGGTTGAAGGTCTTGTCCCAGCCGATCACTGCGTTGTAAATTTTTCTAGGGGCTGTGGGAGAGGGGAGAGGCAGCCACCATGCTTGTAATGCCTCACCAGAGAGAGAGAGAGAGAGGTATGAGTAGATGACATGAATGATATAGTTGCATAGGTAATAATAATTGACGTGAATGTTCTCCTCACAGATTGCGTCATGTGAAGTGAAGGCAGTACGTACTTGGTGATGCTTCTACCCCCCTCCTCCTCTTCTGAAACCCACGGCAGCAGCAACCTTACCCGCTGTGTGTCCACGTGACTGAGGTAAGTGCTGCCAGGCCTTTTATCGCGCGTTGAGTGTACTGTATAGCACGAAATCCAGACACCGTTTTTCTGCAGCACGCTACCAAGCTACGTGAAATTTTCCAAGGTATCAGTGTCCTCCCCACACGAATGACCAGTGTACTAGCTCATCTATACCTTTCAAACACTTCTACCTCGGTCTTGGCCAAGGAGATCTGTCCGAGAGACTTCGCCTTTTCGTTCAGTGTCTGGAGAGTCACCACCATAACCTCTCGCGACCCCTCGAGGATTACTGCATCATCGGTAAAGTACAGGTATGTTCAGATTGATAGTCTTGATTTGTAAATGCAATACTAAGTAAACAGTACAGCTTTCTACGTGAATAATTAACCTGCATCAAGATGAGTTTATTATTCCTCAATATATGTGTTTTGTTTTGTTAAGAGAAATGCATAATGGTATTCAGCGGGCGCTAATATGTGATGATTTTGCAGATAAACACATGGAACTTTTTGTTGCCATCACCATCGAAACGGCACTGCCTCCATTACTACTGCCATCGCCGCCACCACCACCACCACCTTCATCACTACCACCACCATCACCACCTTCATCACTACCACCATCACCACCACCGCCAGCCCCAACGAGACATCGTAAGTGACGCCTTTTTATGTGCTTAGGTTAGGTTGAGTTAGGCTGCAAGGTGTTACTTACGCCCCTCCGGGTTTTCAAGGTTTTCTGGGTGGCAATATACTGTGATTTCGCTTCGTCATGGTATGATTTTGCTTTGTGTCTTTAACGGAAGAGATATAAAACCGGAAATACGGACAATAAAACCTTAGCGTGTTATAAAAGACTGTAGGGTAATGTTGTGTAATGATTCTGCAAACTTAGGACAGAAATGAAAGAACACTCCATGCAATACCTCAAATAAAAACTATCAATCGTTTCTTGCCTGTGGTTAGAGTTTTTATGTGAGAAAGTAGATCGCACCCCGTTCCCTTACATTACTAAGACGTAAGACATCTTGAACTTAAACACCAAAATTAAGATAAAAAAACAAAAAACAAACATGCATATTCGTTATTAGGGAAAGACTGAAATTCATTCCAAAGCTTCAGACTTTATTTGCTGGTACTCCTCCAAAAGTGCAGTTATTATTCCAGTGAAGAAATTGCAAACAGTGGAATCTCCGTAGTTCGTGTTTGCGGGCCGAGTGTTGAGCGAGCAGGCCTGGCATGAGGTGATTCTCTCTCCCTTTCAGTTCGGTGGCCTCTCCGTGTCGTGTCCTTGTCCAGTTCCGTCAGTCAGGTCGGGGTGCCGTATATAACGACCTGTTTCCCGACAAAAAAAAAAAATTACTTGTATTTTTCCACTTAAACCTACATTGCCTTAAATTTAAAGACTGTATACAATGCCCGGTCATATCGTATTTGTACCAGAGTAGACGAAATCGATCGTTCTCACCGCAGCGTCTCTAGGGGAGGTCTCAGCGGCGGAACCTGTGCGTGAAGGAGAACCCAGCACCGTGTCCCCTGAGAAATGACAAAGCAGTGTTTAGTCGTGGGCATGGGCACCTTAGGGAAGACACTGATGGCAGTTAATAAAGTTAGGTACGGTAAAAAGTAAACGAGTGAAGGAAATACAGACGAAACGGGGTCTTAAAATGATGACTTGCAATTTACTACCTTCAACAATGCACAGTCCAGTCCAGTGCTGTCCAGTAATAGGCGTGGGACTGCCTTTGTAACGGCTCCCAAAGATCTCAACCCAGGTAAAAGAAGCACTCAGTGGATTAGAGACTCACTTGCCGCTGGCGCCCCAGTTCCTGTGGCCGTGAACGCCAACGGAGGTCCTGCCTTTGTTGAAGTTCTTGTTGTAGCCGACACTTGCGCTGTAGTCTCTTCCGAAGGGGCTGTGGGAGAGGAGAGATTGCCACTATGCTTGTAATGCCTCATGAGAGAGAGAGAGAGAGAGAGAGAGAGAGAGAGAGATAGGCAAATATTGAAAATGTGTGTGTGATTATATGGTGTTGTTTTGTTACCTGGGAAAGTAAATGGGAAGGTAACTTAGTCGATCTTCGTATACTTTAGCAAGTGTTTATGATCCATTTACTAAGAGTTTTACAAGTGATTCGGATGGTTAGGATCAAATTCCCTTGTTGTAAGAGCTCACTGGTGTCCTGATTAGAAGGGTTCGATTCCCGGGCGGAGTGGAAAAATTTGGGCGGCTTTTCCGATACCCTACGGCCCTGTCCACCCAGCAGTGAATGGGTACCAGGTATTAATCGGGGGTTGTGTCCCGTCTCCTGGGATCTGTTCCCTTCTCCTATAATTCCTTCCCCTTCTGTCTCTCTCCGGCATATGACCACAGATGTTGCGCCGGCTGAACGAAACTTTCCAAACTTTACTTTCTGATGAGGGGATACAACAAAGGTTCATGGGAGGGGTGTAACTGTGTCGTCGGGTCACGGAAAAAAAATTGTAATGGTTGTCAGTCAGTTGGTATCAGGGAACAGAGAAGAGGAGTACATATAGGGTAGAGTGTTTGGTTAGGATGACTGTTCAATATACTGTGAACTTGGCAATACTGTTGAGATGATGAAGGAAGGTATAAAGGCACAGAACGTATCATAGGCAAACTAGTATTGGTTCAGTCTCATATTAAGAAATTATTATTATTATTATTATTATTATTATTATTATTATTATTATGATTATTATTATTATTACTACCGGTTATTACTCATATTAAAACGCGCTAATGTTTTGTCTAAGTTAGCTAAGAGTGAGTTCAAGTGGTATATGCTCGTGAATGTTGTCTTCATGCTTCACCTGTTATTTCAATTTCCTTCAAGTTCATCATTAAATTGTCTACTTCTTAACTGGTATTATTCACTGTCAGTCATGAAAGTGCTTAACAATGCTGTTTGATTTAGTAAACGAAAATCTGAAGTGACGGTTTAAATGATAAAAAAATGTTGAACTATTTTGGAGTCAGTTAAAAAAAATATGGATAAGAATATACTGAAGAACACATAAAACGATGGATTGATGTTTTTTTTTTATATATCATAGGAGTGTAAACTTAAATACAAAAGTCATCTCACCTTCGGTTCGTCCCAAATGAGCCGTGCAACTGTCTCCTCCTGCGGACGTGGCCTGTCTCGTAGCTATCATCATAGGGCTCCTCCTCCTCAGAGTCGGTGGGTTCTGACTCCGGCTCCGGCTCTGGCTCTGGGTCCGGTAGTGGCTCAGCGGTGACCCAGGACACCGCCAGAACGCCCACCAGAAGTAGACCGAGAAGTGTTGAGGTTTTCATGCTGTCTCCGTCAGTGATACCCGTGAGTCTGGGCCTCCCTTTATATACAACAATCTGGGACATCCCACCCTGGGGAAGCACGCATTGGATGTCCTTCTTTCTCCCGTCCCTCCATGCTGTCATGTTTATTAGCGATATCGTAACACACAGTCCGCGTCCAACATAGGGTTTAAAGGTTAGGCTGCCACGACAAGTGTTAAACTGCATCCGTGAAATGTCAGTGATAAGTCTCGCAAGCTACGCAAAACCTGAAGATGGTTGTTCTCAATACTTTACTGCGGTGGGAGAGTGAGTGAGAAGATAGGAAGCACCCACGAGACCCTTATACGATGTGGTATTTCTTCATTCTTACAGTATAGGCGGACCAAAGGCTGAATAGAGAAAAATAGTCACCAGATTTTGCTCCTATAAAGAAAACCGATGCAAAATAGAGCATAATCAAAGTTAGTCTAAGAATTATTTCGATACTCCCCTCGTAAAAGAGCTTAAATTTGTCACGGCCTTCCTTTTCCTTAAGAGAACAAGGTGTATCAAGCCTCAGCACCCTTTCAAAAATAATTACTAAAGAAAACTCACTCAAAGCCAAAAGGTGATTTACACTTTTATATTTAACCAGCGCATAAAACAGGTCCACATTACCAAACTTGATGGGTGTGACCTCGCTGGCTAAGCAACATAGAGGCCTCATAGTCTTCGCGGGACATAGCAAACCTGACTCTCGAAAGCAAACTCTAAATCATTTGTTCGATGGCGTAATATACATTCCCGTCACGCTGAAAACTACCTTGTCGAAGTCCGGATATTATAACAGCGTAAAAAGTTAGACAAATCGATGTTTGATAGACATGATTAGAGGACAGCAGGCAGATTACTTATAAATACACAGATGACATACTTTTTCCGTTCCCCGCTGGCATTTTCTCGTTCTACCAGCAATTTCACCAATTTTGCTGCATTTCGAGGTGCGGTGAGTGTTAGGATTGTGATAACAGCTCGCTTATTGGCAAGCTCACCATTAAGGGAGCTCTGAGGTTCATTTTAATATCTGGTATGACGAGAGCAACTCATACAAGCCGTGAAGAGTTACCGAATTACGAAAAAAATTATGCTGTTTCCATGATTCTTGCTGCATTTACACTTCTTGCAAGATCAACGCAGCCTCTCTGTCAGTAAGCTTAGGGTTTTGAAGGTCTACAGGTCATACTTATACTTCATTATATATCTACCTGTGCCAGTAATCTCTTTGGGTTCTGAACTCCACGCTGGTCTTTCAATCATAAATACGGATCTCATTCATATAGGCAAGTTACTACTCTGTACTTCGTGGCATGTTCATTGTTTATTTATTTATTTATTTTTTTACAACAAAGGAGACAGCTCAAGGGGACATAAAAAAGGAAACAATAATAAAAAAAAAGCCCGCTACTCGCTGCTCCTATAAAAAGAATCAAAAGAGGTTGCCGAAAGAGAGACGTTTACAATGAAATCGTCAAATTCTAACTATTGCATCATTGTTATTTGAGGTGCTACATGATCCGGGAAGTGATGGCGATGACAGCACCTTTTATATATGTCAAGGGCCCCTGCACGTCGGCAAATTTGCGATGCCTGGGACGATATTCTCAAACGTCTCGCCGCTCACACCCTCACATTTGATAGGGCTTTCGTAGGGGTGTGGGGCATTTCCAGAAGTAGTCTAATGCCCCTGGTAGGAGTCTGACCCATCTTCTATACCCTGAACCTAAAAACACAGTCATGAGAACCCATTTGACCTCATTTTTGGCCTTTGGAAATAGTTGATGTGAGAGTTAGAAGCGTCTGAGGATGCCGACCCTGAGCACTCTACAAGGCTTTATATCTGTGCAAAACTCGGCAGACACTCTGATTCCGCTTTGATTGTTATTTTAGTGCAAGGATAAAATATTACGTGACCTAGAAAATACGCCGGTTCTCATATTATTGTAGTAGCAGAGAAGACTTGCACAGTGAAATGCAAGCTGCTTCGGGTTGAGGTGTAAGCGCTCATCGTTCCTTCAGGTACGAATCAGGGTCTGGGAATGTAGAATTTTAAGCGAGCGACGCAGAGTGAAACTGACGATATTTGTTTTAGTCAATGCTGCAGAGTTACATCTTCTATAACGATGCCGACAAAAAATGGATAAGACTAAGGGGTAACAATTTACATTTTTTCCTGTACACGGTCACTGTCAGGGGTGTGGAATCGGACATAAAAAAATTTCGACTCCGACTCCGACTTCACACCCCTGGTCACTGTGCCCTCTTTGGACTCTGGTTGTAGTGTAAATCCTGGCTAGTGGAACCGTGGTGTGTAGCCTCTCCTTCCTTGAGCTGGGAGAGCCCCCTAGCAGGAAGAGGCTACCCTTATGCCCCCCCCCCCCCCCGCCCCTCCCTCAGACAGTACACCCACATCCTCTTTCTATATATGGAAATCTCAAATAATGTAAGCAAGTAGTGTAGGGTTCACTGCTCTAACGAATCAACCCTGGTGCATATGGCCAGACAGCGCCTTCGTCAGCGCTGCGTCGTACATAGCCGGGATAACTCTCATGACGGACTTCCTGTATGCCTAGGTAATGTTTTTTAGTACACAGCGTTCTGGATGCACTGAAGAGAACGTAGCTGCTGATTGTATGCAGAGGAGTGAAGGAGGAGCGTTGCATCGCCCGCCGAGGGTCTTAACGAGGGATGGGGCTCCGTACTTCATCTAACCGGGTGATCAATTCCATACATATAATCTAAATAATCTACAACCATATATCTGTACTCTCTCTCTCTCTCTCTCTCTCTCTCTCTCTCTCTCTCTCTCTCTCTCTCTCTCTTTTATGCAGAGAGAGAGAGAGAGAGAGAGAGAGAGAGAGAGAGAGAGAGAGAGAGAGAGAGAGAGAGAGAGAGAGCGCACAGTAACCATATATACTTCTCAAGAAAAGCTAGGAATTTTAATTAAAAAGCAGAATCATTTGAGTGGGAGAACCTGGGAATCAGAATAGGCGGGGGAAACCTTAATTACCATAGCTTTATAACTGAATGAAATCTTTCAGAAGAAAACTTACAAAGAATGGTCAATGAGGTAATCAGCACCAGGCGGAAAGACATTCAGACAACTTTCGCACCGGGGAGGAGTACACTAACATCAAACAGAGAGAGGGAAAAACCTTAGGATGGTGATTGTGGGAGTAATGTCTGCGGAATCATAACTACTGATACCGTTGATTTGGAAGACAACAATGTACTACAGAATCAGGCGGGAGTGTGAAAATTTGCACCAACAAATAGCCTAATGGTCCCTGGATGATGCCAATGGTTTTTCAGAGACCGTTTGACAAAATATATTGACGGCCAGACGAGCAAAATTTCAATAATCACCGTTTTGTATAGAAATAACTTTTTTTTTTTTTCGGAATGAGAGAACCTATCGAGGATAATACTTTTGGAGGTCCATAAAATGACGGGAATAGAGGATGGCGATAATGATCCAGAACGCGCAACTCCTTTAAGCCATTTAAAGCACGAGTTTGGATTTATATTTTCCTAACAAGCTTTAGGCATTCCGAATGACATTTTGATACATTGTTTAAGTGAAATTCTATTATTCTTTGATTTTTTTTTATAATCCTTGTGACGTTTTCATATTCCCAGAGAAATTGTTTTATATTCACTGTTTTTATGTTCCGGTCAGATTTATATGTTCATAATGATATTTTGATATTCCGAACGAGATTTTTGTATTCCTTGTTTTATTTTGATATTTCTTTAAGATGTTCTATATTTCTCGTTGGATTTTCATGTTTCCAATGACGTAAGAGATTTTGATATTCCTCGTGATTCCTGAAGTTCCTATATCTTAGTGAAACATTTATGTTCTAGTTAATATTTGATATTTCTAATAATTACTTTATATTCATAGTATTGTTTTGTTAATGACACCGGACTGGGACGACCAACCACGCTGCCATAATGTGCTGTAGCGAAACATAAACCGGCCACAAGGATATTTAGACGAAGTGTTTGTAAAGAGTTAAGTTTGGGGCAAAGGTTTGGCTGCGCGTGACCTTTGTGCTCATTTCAGTTCATCGGCCCCTTGAGCCTGCCTGGATACGAACCCATAACTCCGGGAAACAAATAGAAACACGTGACATCAACACACACACACACACACACACACACACACACACACACACACACACACACAGCTCCCCCCCCCCCTCATACACACCTGTTTTTCACTTCTAAGGCACCGCCGAGTCTGTGCACTTTGGGGTACAAGCACCGATGCAAGATTATCGTACTCAGAGGCTCGTAGTTACCCGTTTCTGAGCCATAGCTATTGCCAAAAGACACCAATAATTGACCATTTTAACGATAACTATATATGAAGGGAGTTATTGGGGTCGAAGAGGCAGTTGTTGGGTCGGAAATGGGAAACACAAGAGGCTGCGTACGACAATCTGGCAACGTTGGGTACAAGTAATCATGTATGACGTAATGTTAACGGTGACCTCTTATAAACCCGCTGCACCTCAACCCCCTCACGTAGACAGTTTTCTGCTACATTTTTTTTGCCACAAACTAAATGACAGATCCAGACATTTCAGTCAGTATCCTCTTGCAACTCATCCCTGCTTTGGTAGATTGGTATAGACCGAAAAAAGATTCTGTTTGTTAGTTGTCAGTACTGTTGTTTAAAGAGTATAACTGTTGGTGCCTCAACTGTGGGGGAGAGTGACTGTTTGCGAGGTCTGCAGTAGATTCTGGGTGGAGGGTTGGACGGCAGTTTTTCCCTCACTAACTCTCCGTCCCTCGCCAATACCCTTCGTCCTTCACCAACTATCCTCGTCCCTCGCCAGCTCTCCGTGTCCCTCCCTACTTTCTTGTCTAACACCAACCTTCGTCCCGCACCAACCCTCATTTTGTACCAAATTTCAGCATTTTTACTCTAAAATCTCATCTTGCGTAGGTGGTATAAACCAAATTTGGCCCTCAGCCATGTAAGTCGATACACAAGGAAGGAAATTAAAGGAGTCCGATCATGTGCAAAAGTTTTAATATTGACAGTTCACATTTAAATGACCTCAGACGTGCTGGGTACTACATTTCAACTAAACCGAAAACTTTGTCACTGTAATGAAGGCAAACCATCAGCTGGGTGATATTTAGGGTTGGATCCTGGAGCCTCAGAGTGTGAAAACGGGATGTCCCCCAGGCCCGCCAGGACAGAACGGCCGGGAGGTGTTGAAGCCCACGCGGAGATGGAGATGCCGGCCTGATAGTGTTTGGAGGAGGGAATCTTTGGCTGGTAGTAATGCAGCCAGCGTCATACCATTGGCGTGTTGACCAAGACTGTTATGTCTTCGTTGCTGTTAATTACAGGAGCGTGAGGATATTTGGGTTTGTCAAGTTGTCGTCGATAGCTGGGCTGTCACTCTTGATTAGTTACTTTCGAGTATGTTAGCGCTGACATTCAATCAGTTCTCTTCTGTTGTTGCTGCTGCTGTAGGCGATAGTACAAAGACGCATTTCACGTCTCCCTCGTATTCTCCCAATTTTATCTTTGCGGCTTTATGCTTCTTCTCTAACTGTTCTCTTTTTGTCATTGTTGCTGTTATTGTCATCTTGTCGTTTGGGTCGCCTAGACAGCGACTGACGTCTTAAGACATGTCGTAGGGGTCGTGGTGGCGGTGGTCAGAGATTGTCAGGGAACAATCAACCCTGCTGCATCTTGATGGACACCGCCTTCGTCAGCGCTGCGTCGTACATATCCGGGAGAACTCTCATGACGGACACAAGGAGCTTTGACGTGCGGCTCAGGCTGTCGACGTCAGCTCGAGTTATGCCGCGCGGGTCGTGTTTCATTAAAGAGATTCGTTGGCTCTCCAGCTCAATGATTACTGTCTTGATATTTAACGTGTTCCTGCTCATCACGGTTTTCACTAATTTCGCTGCCGTGGCGTGAAGGTTGTCGACGTCCTTTGAGATACTCGTCCGTCGGCCACTAAAGTCAACGTCAGGTGCCACTATTGAGAGGATGAATCTAATTATAGCCGTCAGGGCATTGGTGATTGTGTTTTGGAGACTCAGAAGATCTAGAACGATAGCCGAGAGGTTCACCAACTGCTGCTGCTCGTCCGAAGCTATTATCACAGCTGGACTGGGTGCTTTCGTCACTGTACCTGGAACATAATGGTAACACGGAGAGGAGGAGGAGGAGGAAGAACACAAAGAAACACAAAGGAAGAACAAACAACAGCAGACCTGCTGGTCTTTAATATAATATAATGGTAACATGGAGAGGAGGAGGAGGAGAAGGAGTAGGAGGAGGAGAAGGAGGAGGAGGAGGAGGAGAAGGAGGAGGAGGAAAAGGCAAAGGCAGAGACAGAGGCACAGGAAGGCGAAGACGAAGACGAAGACGAAGACGAAGAAGGAGGAGGAGGAGGAGGAGGAGGAAGAGGAGGAGGAGGAGGAGGAAGAGTGCAGTATCAAATATCAAGAGTTCAGGGCGGTGTGATTGCAGACAATTATGGCAAAATGTTTTATACGTATGTACTTGTGTTTGATGGTAGCAAGCTTGTATTTCACATTTGCTGACTGTCTCTGTCTATCCGTGTGTCTGTCTGTATGTGTATGTCTGTGTCTGTGTCTGTCTGTCTGTCTGTATGTCTGTGTCTGTGTCTGTGTCTGTCTGTCTGTCCGTCTCCACCCAGCTCTCACACACACAAGTAAAAAGAATCATTGACATCCACACTCACGCGCTAGGAGGCAACACTCGCACTTGGTATTCTTGCCGCACTTGTTGATCAGTACTCTGGTCGTGCATTGCCTCCGCTGGGTGCACACTCCCCCGGCGTCCGCGCACTTCGTGTTCGGGACGCAGTTGTTGGCCCTACGGGCGTCGTTGTCTCTTCGCCGAGCCTGCTTGTGGTCTGCGTCACCCTCTGCGCCTGCGTCCCTCTGGTAGTGTTGTCCATCGCCACCTGTTAAAGACGTATCATGTGACCCCATCGAAACTGTAACAGCTGCATGTGTACATTCTTAAGTTGAGTCCCTTTCTCCTTTTGTCCACTTACTTATCACTGACGCATTATTTTGGCTCACTTCTAATCGTTGAAATATTTTTATCTCCGTTTTTTTCTATGATGGGTGGAAGCGTGCGTAAGGCCCTAATGGGTGTAATCGTCTCAAAGCTCATCTACGTCACTTTGGTCATTAGTATTAACTCATTTTCGGTTGTGTACCTTATTCTACTCCGTGTTGTTTGACCCCTTACATCCGCTCCGTGCTAGCTGGCGTGGTTAAGGAAGATCTATGGAGTGTATTCTTTCCGTTCCTATTCTGGGTCATGTTCCTCGACTCGCCATTGATTGATTTAGGAAACTGCTCTAATCGTTCGGAGTCTCTCACCTTCGTCTCCTGTGCTGGACGAGTTGGAGGAGGACAAACAGCAGTAAGGGGCGTCCTCAGAGCACTCAAGCTGCGGGGCCCGATTATTGCATTGTGAATCCTTGGTGCATGTTCCTCCTGCGGCCTCACACGCGTTTGTGCTTTGTTTCATCACACTGCCAGGGACCTCTCCTTCGTCCACAGCGGCGGGGGAGACCTAGGGAGAGTCTCTGGGTCTGTTATTGGACTTGAGTAGAACCTTGCTAGTGACTGCCCGGAGAGATCTGCATGGGCCCGTTTTTTTTTACAGCAAGGGAAGCACATGATTACAAAGAAGCCGCTAGGCTCATCTCCTATGAAAAGAGAGTAAAAAATAGGGGTCAAAAGAGAGGTCAATTTTGTATATAAGGTTTTATTTCTCATGTGATTTGTTATAGCGAAAACTTTAAACATACGGTATACCTACGCATGCTAGAATTACTCGCATTACATATCAAATGAATAGTGTTAGTGTTAGTATTAGTGTGTGTGTGTGTGTGTGTGTGTGTGTGTGTGTGTGTGTGTGTGTGTTGGAGTTTTCACCTGGGGCAGAAGTGTTGCCAGAAGCGTGAGGACGGCCCAGGCCTTCAGCAGCATCGCGGGGCTCATCGTGTACTGCACCAGAGACAAAGACGGCAGACTACTTGTGTCGCTTTAGTTTGCTGGGGGTTTATATGCACCCACCACCTGTCGCTGTCATGTTAACTGAATCATGTGCAACACTTGTGAGGGTGAGGGTCGCCGAACTCCCAGAAAAAAATAGCGTGTAAATGAGTCATGAGTCGTTGCCATTAATCACGACAGGCATAACAGTAGGGTCCCGCGGTGCATATGTTGGCGGTACTTGTGATTCGGGAGAGACCTTTTATTGTGTGTGTGTGTGTGTGTGTGTGTGTGTGAGAGAGAGAGAGAGAGAGAGAGAGAGAGAGAGAGAGAGAGAGAGAGAGAGAGAGAGAGAGAGAGAGAGAGAGAGAGAGAGAGAGAGAGAGAGAGAGAGAGAGAGAGAGAGAGAGTCTGGATGCGTGTGCCAGTCTTAAGATGTCAAGTGGGGGAAGAAAAAAACAAACAAATGAAAATTCTAAGAAATTTAGAAGAAACGAGAGAGAGAGAGAGAGAGAGAGAGAGAACTAAGAATGAGGGTGAGAGAACGCTTGGAAGAACAAAGGAAAGTTGACGAAAAAGAAGAAAAAAAGGTTGTGGAGGAGGAGGAGGTGTAGACAAAGAAACCAGAGTAGCGCTAACTCTTTTTTTCTTTTTAATTCCCAGATGCAAGGTGCTTTTTGAATCGACGCACATAGTGTAATATATTTCTCTCTCTCTCTCTCTCTCTCTCTCTCTCTCTCTCTCTCTCTCTCTCTCTCTCTCTCTCTCTCTCTCTTTTGTGTGGACGTTCTTTGCCTAAAAACCTCTTTTATAAAATGTCTGCCCTTGTTCTTCTTGTTCTTGTGCTTGTTATTGTTCTTCTTGTTCTTGTTTTCTTCTTTTTCTTCCTCTTTTTCTTACATCTTCCTCTTTTTTTATCCATTCCTTCCTTCATCATCCCTGCCCACTCGACATCCTCCACCCTTTCTTTCCCCTCACCTCCCCTTCCCTCCCGTCCCGTCCCATCGCTTCCTTTCACTTCTGCATCGTGCGAAACTGCCTTCCCCTCCACGCTGTCCTCAGAAGTTATTTTCCCCGCGTCGCCTGTACACAACTTTACCCCTTGCCTTCCCATCGCACCTTTCAGCACCTCCACAAGATCTCGTAGAAGTTAAGGACGTCTAAGGGAGCGCTGCGTCACCTCTCAGCCTCCCACACAACCAAGATATATGACCGCAGCTGTCACGGCCCTTGTATTAAAACGAATCCCTAATATGATTGTCTTGATACGTAGAGTTTATTATCACGCGCCTTCTCTCTGTTCTGGGCAGTGTAGGTGCAAGCTGGTTACCTTCCTTTGCTTCCTAATGCTCTCCAGATGTCACTATGTACGGAGCTTGTAATAGGGGATAGGTAGATAGATAGAAAGATGTAGGATAAAGTGATATATCTATCTATCTTTCTATCTATCTATCTATGTCTGGACCTGTGTGAACTATTAGTAGATATGCTAAAAGTGAGCTAATGTTTATGTTTCCAAGCCGGATTCTAGTGTCACTGAGTCAAATGTTGAATGTTTATTGGAAAGACTGAATGGGTGGATGTAGTGTTGAGTTTATTTAGGTACAAAAAAAGAGAGTTTGAACCTGAGCTTACCATCACATTTGATAAAGCATTCATAAGAGAAAATCTCCTGCCTACATGTACTCTCAATATCTATCTATCTATGTCAATCTATCTATATCTAATCTATCTATCTATCTATATTTAACAACTTTAGAACAACAACAATAAATAACATAAACACCATCAGCAGCCAGTAGTTACACGGGTCATTGCCATCCGATCAGTCCACGGCAAGCTGATTACGAGTGATACTTTCCCCGAGTGAATAATGTAATGACGATGACTCAGTGCGTCAGAATAAAGTGTGGGGAACAACACAGATGTCAGCAGCAGCCAACATGTTCCATGTGAATGTGTGTGTGTGGGCAAAGTTCGGTTCTTTGCACACATGGCATATACATGGCCGAAATACAGAGTAGTAGTAAACGAGTCAGTGTACCTCGACATTAAAGCAGGCAACCATTTTAATGTAGTTATTCGTGTGTAATGTGCACATGATTAGTGATTAGCTTTTGGATGGGAGACATTAATGTACTGCTGTGTGATTACTGATTAGTTTTTGTATGGGAGTCAACATCAATAAATCTTTTTCATTCAATAATGTGAGTCACTTCAACCTGATAGGGAGTCATATGAAACCAGTTTCAGTTGACTGGGGAGTGCTATCTAACTAGTTTCAGTTGACTGGGTAGTGCTTTAAAACTAGTTTCAAGAGATTCCGGGAGTCATGTCTAGGGGGAGTATCCTGAAACGTCTGCACCGGCCCTAATGCGAGTGTTTACTTTCATCACTGACTAATTAAACTATACACACACACGCAGACACACACAAAGAAAAGTAAAATGGTTGGGGTTGAAGGGTCGACCTTCAATATAGAGTGAGATAACGAAAATGCTCTGGTCGGCCCACGAGGGATTCAAATGAAGAAAAAGAGAGAAAAAAATCGAGAGTATGACTAACTAATCATTATCCAGGTACAATGAATTCCAGATGATGAAAACCTATTAGTCTTGAGATGAAAAGCACAGTCTGGATGTCTTTTCATCTAACTCTTCTTTTTATCTCCTTCTCTTCTCTATACTCTTTTTTTTTTCTGGTTATTCTTTGTTTCTTTCTTCGCACAAACCTGCATTATTTTTCATTTTCTATCAGTTTTCTTTATTCAATATTTCTCTTAACTCTGTATCATTTTCGTAAATCGAGCTGCTTCAGACATTATGCCAAACGGAAGAAGATGGACGATGAAAGCAATAGCGAGACATAAAAGTTGAAAAGACTCTAAAAGTGAGCAGAATATTGCCTCCTGCTCCTCCGTCTAAAGTCATTGTTTTCAAGACTCACGGGAGGAAGGGACGGAAGGGAGCAGGAACTTTACAGGACAAAAACAGAACACACACACACACACACACACACACACACACACACACACACACACACACACACACACACACACACACACACACACACACACACACACACACACACACACACACACACACACACAACACCTGCACACGACAACATCTAACACACGTAACCTCATTTTCTGCCGAGTCATGTCGCCCTCGTTATATGACAACAAAAAAATATAAATGAGATCACCTGTCCCCACCTATACGTGTTGCCCTCGTTACGTTTACGGCCCTTAGGCACATGTATTTACCTGCGCAAGTGTCCTGTAACCTGTCACATATTTTACATCCCTCGCCTCCGCCGCTCGTCTCAGAATCATTGTTGCATGTGACAATTTCGCTTTCCTCTTCATTAGTGGATTTTCGCAGCCTTTACTGTCTCCTGTAAAGAATCCAAAGAGGTGGCCGAAAGAGCAGTCAACTACGTATATATTCCTCAGTACATTAATCAAAAGAGGTTGGCACAGTAATGTATAAAAACCCACATCTACCTCACTCCTAAATCACCTACATCACATCGCCTCACATCACCTTACTGCACCTCACACTCTTCTTCCTTCATGTTATAGGAACGGGAAATCCTACATCACCATAAGTTAGATCTCACCTCACCTCATCTCACACCTCACCTCTACTCCCCTTCAACTATCATCAACCAATCCTCCCCTCCCCATTGCCTTCCCCTCGCTACATATTCCTATTAAACTCATATTAATTAAGGGAACCCAAACGCTGCCGGATCCTCGCCTGGTTCCCCCAACACAGCAGAATATTTCACCTGGCTAGCACCGAATCAGGAAAGTGTAACCTTGGGTGGAAACATTAATATGAAGGATCGAATGATATTAAATGCGGAGATGCGAGAAGAGAAAAATGCCTCGTGGAGTGTTCAGTGTGGAATATGCATTAGATGAGGAGGAGGAGGAGGAGGAGAGAGGAAGAGAGGGTAAAGGAGGATGAGAAGGAGGAGGAGTAAGAGGAAGAGAAGGTGAAGGAGGATGAGAAGAAGGAGGAAAACGAGGAGGAGTAAGAGGAAGAGAAGATGGAGGAGAAGGAGGAAGAGGAAAATATTAAACGGTACAAGGACAGAGGATGTAGGGAAAAGAGGAAAATGGAAGAGGCAGCGAAGTTGAAGAGGTAAACTAGCATAATCAGCTCTCATACATCACTAATAAAACAATACTAATTCATTAACAGAAGCGCACACACACCAGGAAGCATTCATGTTCTCTAACCCGAAGTAAAATCTAAGGAATTTACTCCCCCTCATTCACATGCTCTGTATCCTCTCAACACATAGGTCCATTTTCTTAAGCATCGAGCTCCCATGACGATTATTTCCCAAGGCCACATAGATGGTTAACCGGGTTTTCATGGGTGACTTTCCTGTTTCAAGATGCAGAAGTCGTGTAAAACTATCACAGAACCGTTCATGATAATCTCAGCGGCTTCTTATTCTTCCATCGTCTTCTCTTTTAAGCTATTGGTCTACTTTTTTATTCTGTATCCTGTTCCATTTTTTCCTTTACGTCATTCCATTCTTTTCTCCTCCCTTTGTCCCTCTGTTTTTTTTGTCTTTTTCGGACTTTTTCATCTCCATCTCATTTTTTTCTTTGTCACGTCATTCTTTTTCTCTTCCTTCTCTTCCTCTTCCTCTCTTTTTTGTTTTTTTGTCTTTTCCCGCCCTTCTCCATCTCTTCCTCCGTCTTTTCCCTAACTAATTATCTTGAGTTATTCCTGTCATGTCCAGTATCGCTTCTCTTTCTTTTAATTCCTTTTATCAAATTGTTAGTGTTTTCTTTACCTCCTCCTCCTCCTCCTCCTCCTCCTCTTCTATCTCCTCCATCATATTTGTCTTTAATCATGCAAGTCATACCCGCAATATCCTTTACGTCATTCCGCTGTCATTCTTTTCTTCGTATTTGTTTTATTCCTCCTTTCTCATTCACATTTTCAACCTTCTCCTCCTTCTCTCCCTCCCAAACTATTTGTCTTCAATTATTCATGAGTGATTTCGAACCTTTTTCATCTTACGTCCTTCTCCTCTGACTCGACCTCCTTTTTATTATTCGTCTGCATTCTAAATTTTTCATCCTTTCTTTCTCCTTCCCTCAGTGACTCAAGGCAACGTGACCTCAGCATCCTTATCTCCTTATCTTCTCTCCACTCCCTCCTCCTTAAGTCTCATTCCTCACCTTCATTTCCTATCGTTTTCAGTTTTTCTTCCTTTACCTTCCCATTCTCTATTTTTTCTTTCTCTCTCTACTTCCTCTCCCTCCTTCCTTCCCCTTTATATTCAACCCAGTTCTCTCTCTTTATCCCTCACGTCCGCCTGGTATAACAACACAGGTATTGATGGATATTATTGGAGAGAGAGAGAGAGAGAGAGAGAGAGAGAGAGAGAGAGAGAGAGAGAGAGAGAGAGAGAGAGAGAGAGAGAGAGAGAGAGAGAGAGAGAGAGAGAGAGAGAGAGAGAGAGCTTGTTTTTCTCGGGTGAAATGTATAGAAGGATAATTGCCAGATAGTAATAGTAGTAGTGGTAGTAGTAGTAGTAGTAGTAGATAATTCGAATTGATGATAAAAATCGTATGTTGATCATGTTACTAAAGAACCCAGCACATCAATCAAGTTTTTTTTATAGTGCAGCTTTTCTTGATGTCCTTGTGCTAGCTCCTCTACAGTAACCAAAAATGTAAATAAAAAAAAGATTAAAGCTGTTTGAGAATGATCCTTGCTCTCTCCTCCATGTTGTATCTTATTTCTATTGGATGCTGAAAAGATGAAAGTCACCCCATCTCTTCCCCCTCTGCTCATGGACCCATTTTCCTTTGAAGCCGTCTGTCATGATGTTAGAAAAAAACGTTCTTATGTATACGTAAAAATATATGATGATCTGAGCGCCAATTCGCTTCATCCTGCTTGAGTACTTTTTTTTCTCTACTCAACGACTGAATTAGCTTTGGGATGAAGAACGTACACACACACACACACACACACACACACACACACACACACACACACACACACACACACACACACACACACTATTAAAAAGTTTTGAATTCGTGTTTTAAAATGATGTTGATGATGATGATAACTTCTGATTGATGAGAAATATATAGCTTTTGTTGATATTTTAATTTTATTTTGTACGATTCTCCACGTAGCACAGTTAAAAGTTATCTACTCGTAATCTTTTAAGTGCTCGTTCGTATATCTTTTTTTTTTTAATATCGATTCACTTGGTTTCGTTTTCTGTTCCTCTTTTCATGCACAGGAATACCAAGTTGCTTATTCATCTTTTTATTAATCTATCTTGCGTCTAATACCTATTCCTTTTTTTTATTATCTCGCATTACCTTAACTGTTTATAGGAAGAGCCGTGTAGTTTTAGTTTCCAATCCTCCTCCTCCTGCTTATTCTTGTTCTTTATGTTCTTTTCTCTTATCTATTGCTTCGCTTCGTGTGCTTTGCTTCATATCTTCCTTCCTCGTCTTCCTTCATTTCTTTTTGCTTTCCTCTTTTTCCTTTCTCTTATTGCTTCTCTTTGGTCTCTCTTCCTTCACCTTCTTGAGCATTCTTTTTCTGTCTCAAAATTTATTGTCTCGCCGTTTTCATTCTCCTACGTCTGTGCTTGTGTCAGTCTGTCTGTCTGTCTCTGTCTCTGTTTCTCTAATTAACATTTACCAACATTTCTATTTTCATTTTTGCTCCAAGTTCATCCATCATCATTTTTTACCTCCTTGTCCTCGTTCACCTCGGCGTTCTCTTTTTAACACTCCTCCTCCTCCTCTTCCTCCTTCTCCACCGCCCACTTCACCTCCTCCTCTCCCTCTTTCTCTCATTCTCCGCC
>NC_066520.1:19703330-19753330 GCF_024679095.1 Eriocheir sinensis | reverse complement strand
AAAAAGACGTAATTGCAGTTTATCAATTCATGGAGCAACACCAAAAAAAAAAAAAAAATGAAAATAAAAATCATGTAGGTGTTTATAGGAAGGAAATTAGAACTAGAATTACAAATAAATGTATATAAAGATTGATTTCTCTCGCCTTTCTTCTTCTTCTTTTCCTTCTTCTCTTTCCGTCATGCCTTCATCTTCACGTCTCGAACAACAACAACAACAACAAAAAAAAACGTGCATAGGAAGGGAAAAATCTAAGTAAACGTAAATGAAGAAAGAAAGGGAGGTGAGAGAGAAAGAACAGTGGGGAGGGTGAAAGAAGGAGAGTAAGGGAGAAAATCAGGGAAAAAAAACAGAAGGAAGAGAGGGAAGGAAAGGAAGGAATAGAAGGAAGAAAGAAAGGGAGATCAGAGGGGAAGAACAGTGAACACAAAGGAACAACAAACATCACGAGTGCATATTTACGTTCATGGCATTCATATTTGTTTTGCTTTCCCATCCGTCTGTTTACCATCAACGCCTTTTCATTGGATTTTTATTACCTCGTGTTGACCCATCGCGAATTGGGTCCTACAAAAGCCAGGCATTGCAGTTTGCTCTCCTCTGCAATTCTTTCTATAGTCTGGTTTTGTTGTTTGTTTCTTATGCGTGTTAGTCTATTTGGGGTTTGTAGCGCAGTTTGTCTTTTGTTTTGTTTTTATTTCTAGTTTTTGGGAGAATATAGAAATTGATATTGAAGTGAGTGCTCTTTGAAGGATGTTGAAAAGAACGAGGGTTTCAAACTAATCATTGTTATGCTTTTTATATATTGGTACGGTAAGGATGATTTAAAATGGATACTTCAGAAGACCATGACAAAAATCTAGAGAGAGAGAGAGAGAGAGAGAGAGAGAGAGAGAGAGAGAGAGAGAGAGAGAGAGAGAGAATAGGTCGATAGCAATTTGTACCATTCTCAGACACCTTTTTTTTCCTTTCCCTGTTTCACCTGTACTCTTGACACCTTACTTATCCTCCTCTTCTTCTTCTTCTTCTTGTTCTTGTTCCTCTTCTTCTTCTTCTTCTTCTTCTTGTTCTTGTTCTTCTTCGTCTTCTTCATCTTCATATTCATCTTCATTTTTTTCATCTTTTTCGTCTTTGTGGTCTTCTTCTTTTTCTTCTATTTTATTTTTTAAGGCAAAGTATGGGTAAAAACATTCCGCGTGTCTTTCTTTTCACTCACGAGTATGTTTGTTCGCTTGTTTACTTAAACCATTTTCCCAGACCCCAGTTTTGTTTTCCAACGTCATACTTACACTAAGAAAAACAAACACAAATCCAACCCCGCAGGCGAGGTGGAAGGGAGTTCAAGTAGTAGTCAGGGGGAACGAAAGAATATATATCAGGCCTTGCATATATATTTTTTTTTTTTGAGGTCCGGGGAAGGTTCCTTTAAAGCGCGCGTAGTAAAAATATCCTAAGGTCATTCTGCTCTTACCAAATCTTAGGAAGCGAACTTTAAGCTTTTATGGTCGGTAGTCTCTCCCTCTCTCTCCTCTCCTCTTTCTCCTTCCCTCTCAATCTTACTCTGGTTTTTCCTCTTCCAAGATCATCCGCTAAAATGTCTTCCCGTTTTCTCTGCATCTTCCACTTCATCCTTTTTATCTCCTCCATTCATATCCTCTCTCCACTCTCTTCGGTTTTCTCTCCACTCTTCTGGTTCTCCTTCTCTGTCTCTTTTTCGCTCTCCCCACCTCTCGCTTTCTCCATTAAACTTCGCATCTGTCCTCCTCCTCCTCCTCCTCGTCCTCCTTCTTTCCTTTTGTTTGGCTCAAGCTCTTCCTTCCTTCCTTCCCTCTTTTCTTTGTCTCTCGTTTTTTACTTTCCGTTTCCATTGTTCTTGTTCTATTTTCTTTAATTCTCTTCCCTCCTTTCTCTCCTTATCCTTACTTCTTTATTCTCTTCCATCTCTTCCCCTTCTCATTCCCTTGCTTGATTCCTCTCTCTCACTCCCTTCCTTCCTTCCTGCCTTCATTCTTTCTTTCCCTTCTTTCCTTCCTATTGTCATTACTACCTTTCTACTTCCATTCTTTTTTTCCTTTCCTCCTTGCTTCCTTCCTTCCTTCACCTCCTCCATAACTATCTGCTTCCCTATTCTCTTAACTCCTTCTATTTTAAAATCTATCCCTCCTTTTCTTCTTCCTTTTATTCCCCTTTCCCTCTCTCCCTTCTTTCCTTTTTCCCTTTTTTACCACGCACCCATCTTCTCGTCTCACCATTCTCCCTTCCTTCCTCCTCCCCTCTCCCTTCCTTTCTCTCTCCCTTTCTTCCCCCTATTAGCCAACTAAACGAAGATTCTATCGCCGAGGGAGCCTGAAACGCGAGCAGAAGATGAAAAAATAAATTATTACGTCTGTTTCATGAAGAGATTGTAACGAGTATGTCTATGAAGGGGCGCTTTGTGTGTGTGTGATATATCTTTTCTTTATGGAATCGCTCTTTAGGGATTTCAGAAAGGAGGAGGAGGAGGAAGAGGAGGAGGAGGAGGAAGAGAAGAAGGAGGAGGAGGAGAAGGAGAAGGAGGAGGAGGATTGGTTTATGACAGTTCAGAAGAGGAGGAGAAAGACTTACTCTGACACACACACACACACACACACACACACGCACACGCACACGCACACACACACACACACACACACACACACACACACACAGGCACGCAGACGTAATGTGTAAAAGAGCATGAGTGATATTAAACATGAAAGTCCCATCTCACTTATTAATTTTCTTGGCCTCGGGGAGCGACACTATTTCCATAAGCATATTGTGTATATCTAAGTCCCCGCTTCCGTTTTCTTTATAGCTGTAGTTTCTCTAATGTTTTTTTTATATATCAGTGTTCAGTTTTCTCTTTTTCATCCTTTCTTTCCTCTACGTTTCATCTTTTTTTTGTTATTTTTCATTTACTCACTTTTTTGGGTCATTTTGCAGTTTTTCCTCCTTTCTTCCTATCTTTTTTTTTCCTCCGTTTTATCCTCTGTTCATACTTTTATCTCATGTCTTATCATTTCCCTTCTCTTTTCTTCCTATTGTCATTCTTATCATCTTCCATTCTTCCTTTTTCCTTTCCTCCTTTCTTCATATGTTCATTCGTTCATCCTAATCCCTTTTCTCTCCCTCCATATCTCTCTGTTTTCCTATGTTCTTCCCCTCTTTTATCTTGTCTTCCTTCACCCCTTTTTCTCCTTCCTCCTTCATCTTCGTGGTTAACTGTTTTTCCCTTCCTCTATATCTACCTACACAGTTCCCACTCTATCTACGTATCTATCAGTCACCCAAAATTCCTCTCTATCTATTTCCCATCTACTTCCTTCACCCACGTACATACACATACCTACATCCCAATATGTCTACCGAACGATCAATCACCCAGCTTTCCCCTCTATCTACTTCCTATCTACTTCCTTCCTTCACTCACCTCCCTACACATCTACATCCCACCTAATCAATCAATCTGTCAGTCAATCACCAAACTTTCCCATCCTTCTACTTATTCTCTACTTTCTTCACTTTCAAACTCCCAGCCAGACCTCTTTTTCTCATTACTCTCACGACACCGCTGGTATAAACTTTTTGAAGGGTCTGACGAAGGAAGGGGAAGAGGGAAGGGGAAAGGGAAGGCAGGGTGAAAGAAAAGATAGAAGAAAGGGAGAAAATGAATGAATGAATGAATGAATGAATGAATGAAGGAAGGAAGGAAGGAAGGAAGGAAGGCAGGGTGAGAGAATGGAAGGGAGAAAATAATGGAGAGGAAGTAGGGATTGAAGGAAGAGAGGGAAAAAAAGGAAGGATAGAAGGGAGTTAAGGAAGGGAGGGAAGAAAGAAGGATGGTAAGAGGGGAAGGAAGAAAGGAAGGAGGGAAGGAAATAAGGAAGGAAGGAAATTAAGAAAGAAAAGAGAAAAAAAAGTGAGAAAGGGAGGCAAGAAGGAGGACGGGAAGGAAAGACAGAAGGAATGAAGAAAAGAAGGAAGGAAGGAAGGAAGGAACAGACCAGAGAGAGAGAGAGAGAGAGAGAGAGAGAGAGAGAGAGAGAGAGAGAGAGAGAGAGAGAGAGAGAGAGAGAGAACGAGACACTGAGACCGAGACCGAGAGAGAGCCATGGCGTCCTCAGAAAAGTTGATGAGAGGAAAATAATGAAATAATCTGCCGCCCATGCCCTCGAGAGAACTTTCCCAGGCTTTCTAATTTTCTCCCTTTTATTTCCAACCAGTTTATTTCCGCGGCATATTCCTCTTTCCTTCTTGGGGCCACAATAAACTATCAATCAATCATCAATCATACTCTTCAACATTTCGTCGCCCAAAACCACCCAATTGACAAGGCTTTCGTAGGAGTTTGGGGCATTTCCAGGGGTAGTTTTATGACTCTGGTGGTAGTGTGACCCTTCTTCTGTAACATGAATCCCCAAAAGCGCTCATGAGGACCCTATTGATCTGCTTTTCGACCTTTGGAAATGGAAGATGTGAGGGGTGGGAGAGAGTGAGAATACCGACCTTGACTAATCTTATTGAGTTCCTGAAGGTAGAAGAGTACTTACTAATTTACTATAGCAATGATGATGATGATGATGATGATGAGGTGTGAGTAGTTATGCTTGTTAGGTAATAGCAGTAGGGGGTAATTATAATATGCGGGTATTTTGTCATAGCGCCCCCTCCCCTCACCTTCCTGCGATCCATTTTCTATAGTTTGCTTTAGTTTGCCTTAAAAATGTGGGAATATCTGAAGACTCGTGATATTTCTTCTCATGAACATATTATTTGAAACTGGATATTATTTTCTCTTTTTCGTTTTGTAGTAGTAGTAGTAGTAGTAGTAGTAGTAGTAGTAGTAGTAGTGGTAACAGCGGTGGTTGCGACGGTGATTCGATTTAATGTTCTAATAAAAAAGAAACTAAAAAGAAAAGGATATACGGAAGGAAGGAAATAAGAAGAGAAGAAAATAAGGAAGAAAGGGAATAAGAAGGGAAGGAGATAAGGAATAAAAGAAATAACGAAAGAAAATCAGAAAAAAAGGAAAAGTGAGGAAGAAAGGCAGGAAGGAAGAAAATAAGAAGGGAAGAAAATAAGGAAAAAAGGAAATTAGAAGGGAAGGAGATAAGGAATAAAAGAAATAACGAAAGAAAAAAAAGGAGAAGTGAGGAAGAAAGGCAGGAAGGAAGAAAATAATAATAAGAAAATATGGAAGAAATGAAATAAGAAGGGAAGGAGATAAGGAATAAAAGAAATAACGAAAGAAAAAAAAGGAGAAGTGAGGAAGAAAGGCAGCAAGGAAGAAAATAAGAAGGGAAGAAAATATGGAAGAAATGAAATAAGAAGGGAAGGAGATAAAGAATAATAGAAATAACGAAAGAAGAAAGGAAAAAAAATAAAAATAAAAACATGAGGAGGGAAGGCAGGAAGGAAAACGGATAGAAAGGGAAGATAGAAAGGGAAAAAAAGGAAATTATAAGAACGATTAGCGTCCCATGTGCCGTTATGATGAAAACGAGACGCGCCAAAGAAACAACAATAAGAGAAAGACTAACACCATTACCGCAAACATCTGCAACACACAACAAACAACAGCAACAACAACAACAACAACAACAATTCCAGCAACATCGCCTCCACCAGTCCTTCATTTCATCATTCAACGCTTCAAAATCTCATTAGTCGCTCACTCATTTACTCGTCCTTGAAAATGTGTGTGTGTGTGTGTGTGTGTGTGTGTGTGTGTGTGTGTGTGTGTGTGTGTGTGTGTGTGTGTGTGTGTCATTCTCTCTCTCTCTCTCTCTCTCTCTCTCTCTCTCTCTCATTTCCATTTGGCCTTCATATAATTTCTTAACTGCAACGTAGCGTGAAAAGTGAAGGTTGTATCGCGTGTGTGTGTGCGTGTGCGTGTGTGTGTGTGTAAGTCGGAAACATATGCAATAATTTAGTGGTGACAGAACTCATTTTTATATAAGCATTCGGGCGGAGGAAGGAAGGTGTGTGTGTGTGTGGGGGGGGGGGGGTTAAGTGGGCGGGGTGGTGGGGGGTGGGGGGGTTGGGAGGTGCGGAGAGGAGAGGAGAAAAGGTAAATCGCTGAATATATCCTCTTTGTCTTTCCTGGAAAACCTGATTCGCGCCAACCACTACGGCCTCTATGGTGGTGGTGGCTCTGGTGGCTTTCGTGGACGTGGGTGGAGATTTACATAGATTTGCATAGATATTCAGACCACACAGATCCTATGGTCCAGACTAGGTGAAATCGTACTAAATTTAATGCCATCAAGACTTAGTTAGCATTTCGACTTCAGTGAATATCAAGTTGAAGAAAGTGGCGGTCGAGGTGGTTTTTAAATGAGTTAATCGTATTGCACTGGACTACTGAAGGTGAGAGAGAGAGAGAGAGAGAGAGAGAGAGAGAGAGAGAGAGAGAGAGAGAGAGAGAGAGAGAGAGAGAGAGAGAGAGAGAGAGAGAGAGAGAGAGAGAGAGAGAGAGAGAGAGAGAGAGAGAGAGAGATAACCGCGCGAACATAAAAGATACACAACTTATAAAAAAAAGTATATTAACCGTCCCTCGTCTTCTTACACAGTTACTATATATACCTCAGGACATAACAAACTAAGCAGTGTAGTTTGTTATATCCTGAGATACATACCTAACACAACACACATTCATCCCTTATTATTCCCAGCGTACAAGAGAGGCGTTGTCTGAATTAGGTCTTACTCGCAAAAGCAGATTACACGTCAGCTCTCTCATGGCCCTGATGATCCCTGAGTGAGTGTGTATAATGCAAACAGGTAATTATACGGCGCGCCTCTCAACCACGCTGCGATGAAACGTTTACGGGGATGGGAGGGAAGGAGAGGAGGAGAACAGTGTGGAGGGGAGATGAGGGAAAGGGGAAATAAGTAGGAGGAGGAGGAGGGAAGGAGAACGAGATGGAGAGGAGGTGAGGGAAAAGGGTAATGAGGAGGAGGAGGAGGAGGAGGGAGGAGGGAGGAAAATGAAGAGGAAAGGAAGTGAAGAAAATGTGGAATAAGGAGAAGAGGGGAGGAGAGGAAAGAGGAGGTTAAGGGAAGGGGATTGAGAAGGAGGAGGAAGTTGGAGGAGAACGAGGTGGGAGGGAGGTGAAGGAAAGGGGGATTGAGAAGGAGGAGGAGGGAGAACGAGATGGAGAGTTGAATGGAAGGGGAAATGAAGTGGAGGAGGAGGAGGAGGGAGTAAGGGGGAGAAAACAAGGAAATAAGGAAGAACATGCAACATAGAGGCGTTAGGCTTGTAAACTGGTTCCCTTGTTATGTTGATTTCGTCTGTTCGTATTCTGCTAGTGAACAAAAAAATCTCTGTCAAAGGCTTTCTGATAGTATTGATATATAACATCGCTTATGATTTAGTTGTCTCTCTTTCCATACGCTTGAAGAAATCTGATTTGATACAGTAAGACACTCCTTCTTGGAACCTTATTACGTGTCTGGAACGATATTGTTGTCCTCTTGAAATGGCGATATTGTCTCTAGTAATCTTCTCGAGGAGCTGGATGACGTAATACTTATGGGCCTGAAGCATAAAACCGCTCTTACTTCACTTTTTGAAAATGTCTTATTTGAAAATCATAGGTGGAGGAGGAGGAGGAGGAGGAGGTGGAGGTAGTGTAGGTGGTGGTCGTGGAGAATGATGATGATGATGATGATGATGATGATGATGATGATGATGATGATGATGATGATGATGATGATGATGATGATGAGGAGGAGGAGGAGGAGGTGGTAGTGTAGGTGGTGGTCGTGGAGAATGAGGAGGAGGAGGAGGAGGTAGAGGAAAAAGTTCAAACAAGACGAGAGGCTTACATGGTCCGAGTAACTTAGTTCATGCGACTCTGTAAGCCTCTCCCTTTACTTTTGCCTCATGTTGGAACGCTTATAAAATTTCCAAGGATGAAGAACACCCATACACCCCCCCACACCCACACCCACACACACAAACACAGACACACAACGATACATGTAAATCTCACGTACCCAGAATTTCATATATATCTGCAGCTCTTGCCATGGCTACGAACAAACGTTAGGTACGCTGTCATTTATCACCAAGCAGTCAGCCACACCTGTTTGTACCTTAGTGTCTCATGGAAATTAGATGTAGCAACTATCTCACAATCACACACACCCACACTCCTACTTACACATGCCCCCCCCCTCTCACACATCCACACCCACATACAGAAACACACATGCACCGGTCCAGTGTATACATTTTTAACTTCATCCATAGTACAGTGCGTAAGAGTGGGCTTGAGGGAGGAGGAGAAGGTCAGACAATCGATCCGGGCTACCTGACTCCTCCGTGACTTCCTCTTCCCCCTCCTCTCCCTCTATGTACGAGGCTGTGGTCTTCTGCATCACTCCCGCGGGGCTTAAGCTCGTGTTTACATTTATTGGTGTGGTCTGTTTCCTTTTTATCTCCCTCTTTCCCTCTGTCTATGTTTCTCTATCTATCTATCTATCTATCGTATGAATTGACTATACTGTTTTTCGTTTATGTATATTTTGGTTTTAATTATATCATTCAATTTGTGTCTTTTTCTGTGTAACTATTTCACAGCTTCTCCCCTCCTCCTTTTTTTTCCTCATTCTACCTCTCACCCTTCCTCCCCCTTCTACTCCCCCTCCTTTTTTCATCTTTCTCCTCCTCTTCTTCCTATCATTTCCCCCCCCATCCTTTTCTTCCTCCTCTCTTTTCTCCTTCTCCTCTACTCCAATATTTACTACTACTACAACTACTTCTACTACTCCTTTTCTTCCTCCTTCTCTCCAACCCTTCCTCCCCCTTCTCCTCCACCTCCCTTCCTTTCCTCTTTCTCCTCCTCTTCCTCCTATCTCCCCCCCCCCTCCTTGATCTTCTTCCTCTCTTTTCTCCTTCTCCTCTACTCCAATATTTACTACTACTACAACTATTTCTACTACTTCTGCTACTATAGCCATCACCTCCACTACAACTTTTGCTACACCTCTTTTTTTGTATCTCCTCCAAACAAGATAATACCAAAACACCAAAGTACAGGATAAGAAAGTGAATGGAAAGATAATATCCGTATCAGTTTATGAAGTGAAATATAAAAACAGAGGATGGTCTAATTGGTTAACCGTTCTCACCCTAAGGGGAAACAAACAAACTGGCAAGCGCATGAAAAAAAAAAAATATCGCTACGTGGAAAAGTAAGCGAAATATAACCTGGGAAAGAGCAATACGATCCTTCTCCTCCAATCCGCGAAGCTTCTCAAAAAGGCTCAGTTTATGCCAGATCAGGATTCGGGGCGGGGGGGCTTAGCGAGGCGGTGGTAGGGCTTCGAAAACACACAGCTTGGGGAGGGTAACATGCGAGACGGAGATTCATGAGCAGGGCGATGAATATGTAAGAGTATGCATTGCTTTCCGGCTCTCCCTCATTCATCGTCTTTGAGTATGAGAGGTTTACCTGCGAGTTTCAGTGAGGTGGATCGTTACTGCGAGCGTGCGGGGGAAGGATATGAGTGTTTTTCTCTCTTTGCTTTATCAATGTTTTTCTTTTCTTCTTTGTACTGAGTTTCGGTTTTGGATGGTGACTCCGAATTAGGGTTTTCTGTTTTATGGAGGGATGGATTGAGCTTCTACATGGCTTTTTTGTCAGGTTATCTCTCTCTCTCTCTCTCTACTCAGTTTTATATTAGTTTTGTGTCTAACTTTTTTTTACAGTAAAGGAAGCAGCTCAATGGCAAAAAGAAAATGATAATGAGAGAAAAAACAGCCCGCTAATCACCGCCCCAATAAGAAAGCTTGGAAGAGTGGCCAAAAAAAGAGGTCAATTTCGGGAGGAGAGGTGCGTCGATTCTCTCCTCTTGAAACCATTAACCGTTCTATGATTGCTATAAACAGTGACTTTATTGATAACTACTACATTATCTTTATGCTCCGCCTGTTTGAAGGAATATACTCAATCTCATCTGTAACTGTGACGGACATATCCATTTCCATTTCCGTCACTCCGTTTTGTCAGAGGTTGTATTCATAATTTTCAGAGCGATTTTCGGCACAATCCAGCAGTGTTTGTCCTCTTTCCCCTCTCGAACCCACGCCACGATTCTCAACCGCGGTGTATCTAGCGCGTTTTTTTCCAGGTTAATTAAAATCGCCAATGATGACATTATAATGAGCAGGACCTCTGATAGCTTTATATAATTTGAATTTCCTGAAAGGGCGAATGGCTTATTTGTGCCCATAAGAATATTACTGTTTTATTTATTTTTTGTACCTTTAATAAGTGAAGGAGCAAGTTTTTTTTTTTTTTTTTTTACAGCAAAGGGGACAGCACAAGGGCACAAAAAAAGGAAACAACAATGAAAAAAAAAAGCCCGCTACTCGCTGCTCCTATGTTGTTATGTAACGTTATTGGCTAGGGAATTTTAATAACATTAGGCATATTAAAAACTGAGGTAGATGTGCATAAAATAATTCCGAAGGGCATTTTCCGGTAAACGTTCCTGATTTTCTTATGTAGTTTCCCCAAATAACGATTACATGAAACCGGAAAAAAAATACAACACACACACACACACACACACACACACACACACACACACACACACACACATCACATCACATCACATCAGAGTGCTAATCCAAAGTAGCTGGAGTGGCCTTTCAACACCCGTCCATGCGTACCCAGCTATCCGATGTCACAAGACCCACGGGCTGATCTGAGAATTATCACCTCCGATCGCTGGAAGATTATGCACACACTCTCACCAACACACTGCACTCTGCACACATACCTTATCACTCCTTTTTTCACTTATCACTTTTTTCTTCCCTTGAGGTGCTTCATTTACTGTAAAAAAATATAAAAACCCTTCCATATATATACCTCAGCTAGACCCACCATGCCCCATCCACCTTCATTTTGTTAACCTTTCAAGGACACACACTCACGCACAAGCACACTCACCCACCACACACACAACAGCAAACAGCACCGTCCACCCCTCCATCCCCTTCCAAACTCACACTTCAGGTACCGGGTTAGGTGAGGGAAATTACATTAGCCTTGTAACATCAAATCAGCCGAGACCAGGTAAGAAGATGAGGGACGAGGGGACCAGGTGCAAAAGGGAACAGGTGTGGAGGGGAGGAGGGCGAGGAGGAAGCCGTGAAGGTTGAGGAGAAGGATTTGGGAAGGAGGGCAACCAGGAAGAAGGGAAGGATAAGGGAAGGGAAGTTAAGGGTGGGACAGTGGAGGGGAGGAAGGGAAATGGAGGGAGGGAGAGTGGATGAGATGGAGGGAGATTTAGACGTAAGGATGGGATGAAAGGGAGAATGGATGGAGGGATTAAAGGGGGTAAATGAAGGTGGCATATGAGGAAGAGAGAGAGAGAGAGAGAGAGAGAGAGAGAGAGAGAGAGAGAGAGAGAGAGAGAGAGAGAGTAAGGCAGGTAACATTGTCCTATTTTGAACCTGAACTATAAAAAAAACGTTAAACAAGTTGGATACATATACTATAACATGCAAACTCTCCTCTCTCCCTTTCCCTCTCCATCTATCTTTCTCTATATCCATCTCTTTTTCCCTCTCTCCCCCTCTTCTGGTGATGGATCATTGCGAGTCTGGATCACCTGCCTATTTAGTATAAGCGCACCTGTGTAGCCCCTCCACCTGATGCTACTGAAGGGCGCGGGGACGGTGCTGGTGAGGAGGAGGAGGTGGTGGTGGAAGAGAAAAATATACTCGAGATTAAAGAAGAGCGCGCCATGAGGGTGATAAAAGCGGAAAAATTGAGAGGAGATTGGGAAATTAAAGGGGAAAATGTAGGTGAGGAAAATGTGAAGGAGAATGAAGAGACTGAGAAGTGACAAGGAAAAAGAAAAAGTGAGGGTAACTATAAATAAATGGAGATAGTTCAGAGCAGACAATAAATATCCATAAAAGAGTCGAGGAACGAACTACCTATACAAAAAAGAGCAAACTAAACTATGCTATAAAATCATGCTGCTTCCCTACTTTTCTGACACAACTGCGCTGGAAAATGAGCAAACTAGAGCGAGTTATTTTTTTTTTCTCCTGCATATTTTTTCTTTTTAATTTGTTTCGATGACATATAATATTATTGTTGTAGTAGTTTTATGATGGCGATGACCATGATGAGACGAATAATATCAACTTCCTGTGAAAAACAAAATCCAAAAGGCTGAATTAGAACACACACACACACACACACACACACACACACACACACACACACACACACACACACACACACACGTAAAAAAAAAACTTTCCACACTCCTCCGTCCTCAGAGGAGGTGGAGGGGAAGGCAACTTTTTTTTTTTCATTCATGTAATACTATTATGATTATTACTTTTTTTTTTGCCCGCGGCGTCCCAAAAGTCACGTACAACACGACCACAACTCGTCAACTACAGCAATTGCACACAAAGTTGTTAGTGTTACTGTTGCTGTTATGACCAGAGTTCCTGCGCCTACAACTACTACTACTACTACTACTACTACTACTACTACTACTTTCGTTACTACTACTACTACTACTACAACTACTACTACTACTACTACTACTACTACTACTACTACTACTCCCGTTACTACTACTACTACTACTGCTACTACTACTACTACTACAACTACTACTACCGTTACTACTAGCACTACTACTACTACTACTACCACTACTACTACTACTACTACTACTGCTGAAAGGAAATCGTGAATGTGAATGTCGATCCAGTATTTCCCAGGCAGGGGGTGAATAAATGTAAATATATCGTAAATTAATGTAAATATATTGTGATGGAACTAAAAGTATTTGTCCCAGAGGTGATGCGTGTGATTTACGGCTTTATTGTTGTCTTTGTTGATTTCTAGATAATTGCAGGTGTGTTTGTCTATATATTTATGTTTATCTATATCTATTTCTCTATCTGTCTATTCAGTCTGTCTCTTTTTCTGGCTTAATGTTATGTTGTTTTATGATTCACAGACACACATACACATTTTTTACATTTTCTATCTTCCATTTGCTTCCCACTTTCCTTTCCTTACCTTCACGTTACCTTCCTCGTCTTTCTCAGTTCTCATTACCGTCCATCTTCCTCACCTATCCCTTCCTCGCCTCACATCCCAGATCGTCCCTCCCAAATCCAACTTTCTCAGCGTCGTCATCACCCTCCATCTTCCTATCCCATCCCATCCCTTCCTCGCATCCCATCTCGTACCTCCTAGACCCAACCTCCTCGGCTCCTACTTTGTTCCACGACCCAGAAATGAGCCTCCGAAAAATCATAAAACTTTGGACTTCACGAGGTTAGGATTCTTTGAGCGGAAAACGAAGTGAGGCAGAAAAATATGTCTGGTTCCGGTTATTTTTCCGTTGTCAGTAAACCGGAGTGTCTGTGGGGTACGAAATGCGTGTAAAACATAAAAGTCGAAGAGAAGGAGATAAGGAAAGGAAACGAAGTAGCATATACTCAAGTCTGGTTTCAATGTTTTTATCTGTGTTTCTGTAAAGTGGAAAATATGTGTCTAGGGTATTGAAGATGAAACGAAGGAGGAGGTGGAGGGGAAAGAGAGAAATGAAAAGGGAGAGTAGGTGTGTCAAGAGAAAACAGAGGAATTAATGAATGTAAGAATAAGGGCACATGGAAAAGTGATGTTGAAGGAAGAGGATGGGGAAGACGGAGAAGAGAGGGAAAGAGGAGGAGGAGGAAGAGGGAAATCAGGAGGAAGGAGAATAGGAGTATCTAGAGAAAACAGAGGAATTAATGAACATAAGAATGAGGGGGAAAAAACAGTGATATAGAAGGAAAACGAAGACGTAGAAGAGAATGGGGAAGACGGAGGAAAAAGGGAAAGAGGAGGAGGAGGAGGAGTGAAAGGGAGAGAAAAGAGAGGATTTAATAAACATAAGAACGAGAGCAGATACAAAAAAAGATATGTACAGGAAGAGGAAGACGTAGACAAGGAGTTAGAAGAGGGGGAAGAGAAAGAGAAAGAAGTAGCAGAGACCCTTGTAAAAATATGCTCATAAGGACGGAAAAATTATAGAAATGTTAAAAAAAAGTACAATCATTAGAGAAAACAATACCGGGTGAGGGAAACGAATGGGTGACTGAAATATTTGACGAGTTTAATTAATGCTGTTTTTTTTAAGGAGAGGAGGAGCAAGGGGGTGGCGCAGCAAAGGAAATGCAAGATGAAGAACAAACGGCAGCGGCTCAGGAAACGGGAGACTGTTGATGACGTAACTAGTGTGTCCTCTAAGCGTGCATGGAGGCGTGAAAAAGGGGAAAGAAAAGTTGTATGGATGGAAAATGGACGAAAACAGAGAGGCAGATAGATGGATGGAAGGAGGAACCGGAATATACATACATACATAAAAAGGGGACATTTTTTAGAACAGTTATAGACAGATAGACAGACAGACAGACAGATGCATGGAAGGAAAAACCAGAAAATACAGCCAGCAATATAAAGATAATAAAAGAATACATAAAAGTGACTCGTATCTCAAAGCAGTGACAGACAGACATAAACAGACAACCAGAGAGATAGAAGAAATGAAGGAAAGAATAGAGACAGACTGTGAAAGACCCCCCCCCCCAAAAAAAAAAAACGACGCCTTTCTGAAAACATTAACAGACGGACAGACAGACAGACAGACGGAAGGAGTAGTGTCAGATATACAGACATTCAAGGAAACATAATAAAATAGAGTAGTCGAGTGATAACGGAAACGAAAGAAGAAAAAACTGCATAAAATATTCTCGACTAAACACACACACACACACACACACACACACACACACACACACACACACACACACACACACACACACACACACACACATAAGCACCCCCCCCCCCCCTCTCCCAAAAACACATCCATAAAAGACTTGAAAAAAACACATCAGGAATAAAAAAAAGTTAAAATTCTCACGGCTGAAAAAACACACATAAAAAAAAGTAAAGAAAAAGGAGAATCAAGGACATAAAAGAAAGAAAACAAAAACGAACCAAAGGAGTAGAAAGAGGAGAGAGGAAGAAGGAAACAGAAAGGGAGGAAGAACTGAGAAAACGAGGAAGGAGTTATAAAAATGAAGGGCAAACCAATACAAAACAAACACACACACACACACACACACACACACACACACACACCTCACACACACAAACATATCAAAGAGAAGAAGTAATGGGTGACACGTTGCATTGGGTGCGATGGAGGTGTGATGAGGGTGCAGAGAGAACCAGAGAAAGGCTGAGGAATGGGCGTGTCAAGGGGGCGAGCAGGTGGCGGCGGCAAGGGAAGGTAAATGTGGGGAGAGAGCAGGTGATAAGTGGGGGGCTGTCTGTAATCTTGAGACCATGTGAGGAACGGGACTAAGGAGGAAGAGAAGGGAAAGGAGGGAGAGGGAGAGCGATAAGGAAATTTGAGAGGAAGGGGAGAGGAAGATAGAGTGTGGAAGGGATTGAAAAGGTGGAAGAGGAGGAAGAGTAGGAGAAATATGAGTGAAAGGGAGGTTGGACAATAGAAGAATAGGTGTGAAGTGGAGGATAGAGACAGGTAGAAAAGTGTGTTTGTGTGTGTGTGTGTGTGTGTGTGAGAGAGAGAGAGAGAGAGAGAGAGAGAGAGAGAGAGAGAGAGAGAGAGAGAGAGAGAGAGAGAGAGAGAGAGAGAGAGAGAGAGAGAGAGAGAGAGAGAGACTTTTTCTTTTTTTCCAGTTTATGACCGCAACAAATTAAAACGAGGAAAGTCAACTCACCACAAAAAAACTCTAATAACTAATATAAAACTTTTCTCGTGTATGTTTTTTTTTTTTTCATAAAGCAGAAAAAAACACGAGAGTTCTTTTAATCTGCATATTTACTAAACGACGTCAATTTTCATAAACAAACAGATGTCTGACCACACAAATAGCTAAGTTGTAATGCAGATACGTGTGTGTGTATATGTGTGTGTGTGTGTGTGTGTGTGTGTGTGTAAGGCCTTGGGGGTGGCAAGAGCGAGGGGAATCTACTGCTATGGAGGAGGAGGAGGAGGAGGAGGAGGAGAAGGAGAAGGAGGAGGAGGAGGAGGAGGAGGAGGAGGAAGGGCGCCATCCTACCAAGTGACTTCCTGGAGCTCTGGACGAGGCCACAAGAGCACCTCAAGAGGCCTCCAGGTTCCTCACCCGCTCCAGACACGTCCCACTTCTCTCCCGGTCACGCTCGCCCTAAGGTTTCCGCGTCGGGCTCTCCCTTCACTCTCCTTCCCAGACAGCGCCTTAGTTCCCCATCAAGATATTCCCTTAACAAACATTGACACTCATCTCTTTGTTCCTCTTCCGATTACTTGGAAAAACTTCATTCTTTTTATTCATCAGTAATGCATATAAACCCGTCTACTTCTTCCTCTTTCCCTACCCACCTGACTCCCTAAACTAACATCGACACTGCCATCTTTGTGTTCCTCTTCCTATTACATGGAAAAACTTCATTCTTTTTATTCATCAGTAATGCATACAAACCCGTCTACTTCTTCCTCTTTCCCTACCCACCTGACTCCCTAAACAAACATCGACACTGCCATCTTTGTGTTCGTCTACCGATTACATGGAAAAACGTCATCCTTTCTTTCCCTCTGTCTTTAATGCACTCAAACCGTCGCCATCTACCCCTGCATATCTGTCTTATTTTGTCTCTCTTTCTCTCAGTTACTCTTTTCATTCCTCTTCTTCTATATTGATTACATGTAACTACTTCATTCTTTCTGTCCCTCTGTCTGTAATACACACACACCTTCACCATCCTCCCCTGCATATCTGTCTTATTTTGTGTCTCTTTCTCTCAGTTACTCTTTTCACTCCTCTCCTTCTCTACAGATAACAGAAAAACGTCATTATATTTATCCTTCTGTCAATAAAGTACATACACCATCACCATCTTCCCCTGCCCACCTGTCTTACTTTCTCTCTCCCTGTCCCTACTCTTTCGCCCCCTCCTCCATGTTCCTATCCCCACGACACGCAAGAATTCCATGTTTTCTGCCCCTCTCTCCCATCAACGCACACACACGCAGTCCCCCTCTTTCCCTTCCTATCTTTCTCATTTGGTTCCTCTCCCTCCCAGTTACTCTTTCCGCCCTTTCCCCTTGTTCGTCTCCCCACTACATGCAAAAACTTTATCCTCCCAGCGTCCCTGTCCTCCCCCTCCGCATACACTCCCACCACAAATACAATTTTCTCCCTCTCCCCGTTTCTCTCTTCTCTTCCTAGTACATGCAATAACTCTAGTCTCCCCGGCTCTCCCCCTCCAAACATGTGTGCTTTCCCTGACTTCTGCTCTTCCACTATTCTTTATGATCCTTCTTCATCTCCCTCTCACGCACGTACCCTATCCATTCCTTAGACCTCCTTCCATAAGCAACTTGTTTTTCCTTCCTCCTCCATCAATCCTCATACCTCTTGGCTCCTTCACTTTAGCTTTCTCATCCCATCTCCAGCCAACCTTTTTTTTGACCTCACAATTTCAACCCCCCACGCCCTGCTAGTCCCAACTCCTCAACTCTTCTCCTTCCCTGGTCCCGCCCCCCTTCCTCCTCCCTCTTAGCCCCCTATTCAGTTCTTTCCCGTCTCTACCCAACCTCTGTTTTAACCCCACAACTTCAACCACCCACGCCCTGCTAGTTCCAACTCCTCCACGCTGCTTCCCTGGTCCACCTCCCTTCCTCCCCGGCCCTGACTCCCGCCCCCGCCCAGCCTCGCCACCCCGTCAGACCCTTGTCCTGTCTCTCGGCCCTTCAGCAACCCAGGGCGTCATTAGCTCAAGTGGAGGCGAAGACAGCCGGCGCGGAACACAGAGATCCGGGAGGGGGGGGGGCGGTAGAGAGAGAGTGAGGGAGACGGGGACAGATAAGAAGGACGACTAAGGGGAATGGTACATGAAGAGAGGGGAGAGGAGGAGGAGGAGGAGGAAGAAGAGGGAGAGGAAGAGAAGCAGAGTTCACTTCTCCCCCTCTTGGGGATGACATCGAAAACATCTCTAACAAGGAGAATCGTTGAAGCAAAAAGGGAGATAATAGAGAGAGAGAGAGAGAGAGAGAGAGAGAGAGAGAGAGAGAGAGAGAGAGAGAGAGAGAGAGAGAGAGAGAGAGAGAGAGAGAGAGAGAGAGAGAGAGAGAGAGAGAGTGAGAGTGAGAGTGAGAGAGAGAGAGAGAGAGAGAGAGAGTCAGAGAGAGAGAGAGAAAGAAAGTGCACCTTGACAGAAGAAGAATGTGTGCTTGGAAAAGAAGAAAAAAGGGCAAAGAAATACGGTTGGCTCTGGAGGAAACTAATGAAGGGAAGCGTGAAGAAAATGGTGGATAATATGTAAGGCTTGAAATGGGGAAAGAATAGGAGGTGGGAATGTGCGAAGGAGGAGGAGGAGGAGGAGGAGAAGGAGGAAGAAAACATCACTTAGAAGAAGTATAGAAAGGAAGAGAGCACGTACATAAGGAAGGGTAGGAAGAAGAGCAAGTGGAGTAGGAAGAGAAAGACGAAAAAAAGAAGAGGAGTAAGAGGAGAAGAAGAGGAATAGGGAGAAAATGTCACTTAGAAAAAGAACAGAAGAAGAAAGGAGCACTTAGAAAAGGAAGGATAGGAAGAAGAGTAGGTGGAGCAGGAAGATAAAGACGAAAAAAAAGAGGAGAAGGAGAAGAAAAGAAGGAGGAGGAGGGAGAAAACATCACTTGGAAGAAGAATAGAAGAAGAAAGAAGCAGTTTGATAGGGAAGGGTAGGAAGAAGAGCAGAAAGAGGAGAAAAAGAAGAGGAGGAGAGCACTTAGATAAGAAAGGATAGGAAGAAGAGCAGGTGGAGCAGGAAGAGGAGAAAAAAATAGAGGAGAAGAAGAAGAGAAGGGACAAAATATCACCTGGAAGTATATTAGAAAAGGGAAGGGAGCATTTATATAGATAAGGAAGGGTAGGAAGAAGAACAGGTGGAGTAGGAAGAGGAGAAAAAAAGGAAGAGGAGGAGGAGGAGGAAGAGGCAGAGAAGGACGAGGAGGAGGCGGCGGGCGTCCGTTTAGGGTTATGGAGGCTGTGAATTATGGAAACGTTTGTCTTGTTATTGTGCGTCAACCTTTCCATTCGATTCTCAGAGAGCCAACCGGTGCACGCGATCACACACACACACACACACACACACACACGAACGAGGGAAACCTAAGTGATTGTTGATTAAATTTCTCGCCTTCCCTAATTGCTAAACTTTACCTGCTTATAATTTTACTCAACACCTGGTGCGTACCTTTCCCTTCCCTCCCCCCCCCCCTCCCCTTGCCGCTTACCTGCCTTGTTTAATTGAAGGAGAATACGCAGGTGAATTGTTCCTTTTTGGGGGATTCTTTTTTTTGTGTGTGTGTGTGTATGTGTTGTCATTAAACTGAGACGGTTATTTTTTGTTTATTTAATGTGGTTTTGAGTTTTTTTTTACGTCTTCCTTGTTAATTTGCTAAAGTCGGTTCCTCCCCTTTCTTCTCTCCTCCTCCTTCTTCTCCTCTTCGTATTTTCCTTTCCGGCCCACATTTCACTTTTACCTCCTATCTTTTCATTTATTTTCATACCACTGTCTTTCTCCTCCTCTATATTTTCCTAACACACTTTATACTCTCTCTCTCTCTCTCTCTCTCTCTCTCTCTCTCTCTCTCTCTCTCTCTCTCTCTCTCTCTCTCTCTCTCTCTCTCTCTCTCTCTCTCTCTCTCTCTCTCTCTCTCTCTCTCTCTCTCTCTCTCACTACGTCTCCCCGAATCACGCCTCTTCCCATTCTCTCCTCTCACCTCTAACAAACCCTTCTCCCTGCCCTTCCCTCCCCCATCCACCCCATCAAACATCCTCCACTCACGCCTTCAGACTCTCAACCACGCCACTCTAACCCTCTCATCCACCTCTGCAACCCCCTCCTCTCACCCACACTCATCCACGCACTCGGCCTCCAATTCTGCTCTCCCCACGTCCGCCTCTTCCATTCTTAGCTTCTTAAGGGGATCGATCACCTAGTTCCACCAAGAGATTACTCAGGTTTAGCCCCCCCCCCCCCCCCCGTCACCCCCCTCGCTCTCGCCTCCTCTTACTCTATCTCCCTCACTCGCTCTCTCTCTCTAGCCCCCCTTCGCCCCCCTCTCTAACATACTCTTTCTTTGTCTTTCTCTATTTCCTGTAAGCGGTTGTTATTATGTACAGAGAGCAAGCCAATATATACGAATTGAAAGATTATGTTTTGGACAAAGAAACGAAAATAAGTTATGTGTTTAGCGTCTCTTGTAAACAGCTGTCATTAAGTACAGAAAAGACATTAAAGATATACGAATGAATAGATAAAGTTGAGGATAAAGAAACGGAAAGAAATTAAGTGTTTAGCGTTTCTTGTAAGCAACTGTTATTAAGTACAGAAAAGACGTTAAAGATATACGAATGAAAAGATAAAATTAAGGACAAAGAAACGGAAAGAAATAGAGCGTTTAGCGTAACGGATCCTGTACTATACCTGTCACACACACACACGCACACACACACACACACACGGACACGGACGGACGGAACTTGGCCAGCGGACGGATAATGATATATACATGAATATAAAATAGACGACCCCAGGGAAGAGGGAAAGTGGGAGAAAATGGGGCAGAAGGGGAGGAGGAGAGAGAAAAGAGAGAGAAAAATATACCTCCTCTCTTCCTCCGCTACTTCCTCCCTCCTTTCATTCCTCTCTCTCATTCACTATTCATGGGTTCACTTACGCACACTTCCTTCATGCAACAGTCTCTCTCTCTCTTTCTCTCTCTTTTCTCTCTCTCTCTCTCTCTCTCTCTCTCTCTCTCTCTCTCTCTCTCTCTCTCTCTCTCTCTCTCTCTCTCTCTCTCTCTCTCTCTCTCTCTCTCTCTCTCTCTCTCTCTTAATTTAACTTCTCATAAGGCCCATCAATTACGCGAGGCCCATTATCATTTTTCCCTGCATATCCTTACATAAAACTGTGATTCATTTTAGTGTGGAAGGCCTTAGAGGGATTTATCATAATATGTGCTCTATTCTTTTTTTTTCTCTTTTCTTTCTTCTCTACTTCTCTACTCCTCCTCCCTTATAGCCTTCCGAACAGCCTTGAACTAATTGAGGAGAGAGAGAGAGAGAGAGAGAGAGAGAGAGAGAGAGAGAGAGAGAGAGAGAGAGAGAGAGAGAGAGAGAGAGAGAGAGAGAGAGAGAGAGAGAGAGAGAGAGAGAGAGAGAGAGAGAGAGAGAGAGAGAGAGAGAGAGAGAGAGAGAGAGAGAGAGAGAGAGATCTTTGAAGGCATAAAGCTGAACAAAGACACCATGATCAAAGTGTTTTGCGGTCTGACGAAAGCATTCCTCCTCCTCCTCCTCCTCCTCCTCCTCCTCCTCCTCCTCCTCCTCCACGCCTCATCTGTGTACCCTCTTACATTCCTCTTCCACCTCCTCCTCCTTTTCTTTGTCCTTCCGTCCCCTTCTTCCTCCTCCTCCTCCTCCTCCTCCTCATGTTATTTCCTTCTGTTACCACAAAGATATTATTTTCTATTGTTGCTTCGCCTCTCCTTTCTTATTTTGTGATTAGGTTTTTCTTTTTTCCTTCCTTCATATTTTCTTTTTTTTTTTCTCTCCTCCTCCTCCTCGTCGTCCTCGTCCTCTGATCGTGTAAACTATTTCTTTTCCCCAAGTTTAAGCTCCTGTCCACAAAGACGCTGCTGTTGATATTATTATTTTCCTTTTTCTTTTCCCTAACAAGTTTTTATCAATATGTTTTTTTCGTGTGGTGATATTTTTTGTTTTGGGTCGCAGAGATATTTTTTTTTCCCTTTGTCCGCCCGAAATTTTGAGCTTAAGAACCTTCCCTCTTTTCCTTGTACACTCTTTCTTGCTTGTTTTCCTTTCCTTTCTTCTACATTTTCATTTTTGTATGCCTTTCTCTCTCTCCTCTTTCTTGCCTCTTCGCTTTATGTCATAGTTACTTTTCTTCCTCTCTCTTTCTCTCCTTTTTCCCTCCTTTTCCAGGTCTCTCTCCTTTCTTTCACGTTGTTTCCTTACATTCCTTCTTACAGTTCTTCCTCTTTTTCACACTTTTCCTTGTTCTCTTGTTTTTTCTTATCTTGTTATGCTCTTTCCTCGGTTTCGCGGAAGACGCAAAGGAAGAGAAAAATACGGAGTGTGTGTGTGTGTGTGTGTGTGTGTGTGTGTGTGTGTGTGTCTTTTTCTTCTCGTATCTCCTTGCTTTCCTCTTTACCGTCCCTCTTCTTCTCATCTTTCTTCCTTTCTGGCTCACATTTCATTTTTTCCTTCTATCATCTCCGTTATTTTCATCGTATTGTCATTCTCCTCTTCTCTGTTTTTCCTTCTCACAAGCTTTCTCTCTCTTTTTTTATCTCCTATCGTTTTTCCTTTTTCTCCTTCCTCCGTTTTTGAGTTGGAGTTTTCTTTTTAATCCTGTATTTTTTTCTTTTCGTCTTTCCTTTTCTCTCCTGTTCGTTCTTTCAATCCCTTCTTCTTTCGTTTATCAGGTCGTTCTCTTTTTCTCTTCCTTCCTTCCTTCTTCCACACTTTCCAATTTCTTCCTCTTTTCTGATCTTCCTTCATCGTCTCTCTTCTTCATACAGTTTCGTCTTTTTTAATCTTCTCCTTCCACATTTTCTAATTTCTTTTTCCTCTCCCATCTCCTTCATTGTCCCTCTCTTCTTCTTCATACGGTTTAGTCTCCTTTCCTCTTTTCCTTCCACACTTTTTCATGATTTTTTTCTTTCCCCTTTAATTCATTTTTTGGTTCTTTTTATCCTTTTTTTCCTCTTACATTTTCCTTTCTTATACCTTCCTTTCTTCTCTTTCTTATCCCTCCGTTTCATTCAACCGTTCTTTCTCTTTTTATCTCTTCCCAACCTCAATACTTTTTTTTTTCCTCTCTTTCACTTGTTTTTTCTTCGTTTTTATCTTCCAGTTCCTTATTTTCCTCTCTTACATCCATTTCGTTTCCCGTCGTCTTCCTTTCCCATGCTTTCTTTTACACTTTTCCATGTTTTTTTTCTCCATTTTTACTTATTTGTTTCTCTTCCCTCCACTTCATCTTCTAACTTATCTTTCTCTTCTTTCTTCTCTACTTCAAAACTTTTTCTTTGATCTCCTTTGTTTCTCTCCTTCTCTTCTCTTCTCCTCTCTTCTCTTTTCTTCCCTTCCCTTCCCTTCCCTTCCCTTCTCTTCTCTTCTCTTCTCTTCTCTTCTCTTCTCTTCTCTTCTCTCTTCTCTTCTCTTCTCTTCTCTCTCTCTCTCTCTCTCTCTCTCTCTCTCTCTCTCTCTCTCTCTCTCTCTCTCTCTCTCTCTCTCTCTCTCTCTCTCTCTCTCTCTCTCTCTCTCTCTCTCTCTCTCTCTCTCTCTCTCTCTCTCTCTGACCTTGGAAAAATAAAGAAAGAAAACGCAGAAAAGATATCCATCATCCTCACTCTTCCTCTTAAATATGGAAAAGGAGGAGGAGGAGGAGGAGGAGGAGGAAGAGGAAGAGGAAGAAAGGAGTAGACACGGAGGAAAAGGAGAGGGAAGATAAAGAGGAGGAGGAGGAGAGATACGAGAGAGATCAGAAGAGGAGGAGGAGGAGAGAGGAGAGAGAGAGAGGAAGAGGAAGAGGAAGAAGAGAGAGAGAGAGGAACTCTTCCCGAAGAGAGAGAGAGAGAGAGGAGAGAGAGAGAGAGAGAGAGAGAGAGAGAGAGAGAGAGACAGAGAGAGAGAGAGAGAGAGAGAGAGAGAGAGAGAGAGAGAGAGAGAGAGAGAGAGAGAGAGAGAGAGAGAGAGAGAACACAGAAGTAGAGAAGCCACTGTCATTATCTAAGAATCTTTAATCCTTTCTCTCTCTCTCTCTCTCTCATTTATCTTCCCCGTGGTCGCTTCATTGACTTCAACAGCGCCGTCTTTTAATTCGCTTACCCCAAGAGGAGGGAAAATTTGGGTTCTTCTGAGGTGGGAAGGAACCGTCTGGGGCCAAAGCCATTAATTCACGCTTCAGTCCACGAGGAGGGACGGAAGGTATTCAATTAGGACGATACCAAGCAGTTCTGTTCTCATTTTGTTAGTGTGTGTGTGTCTGTGTGTGTGTGAAGGAGGAGGAGGAGGAGGAGGAGGTTGTGTTTGTGTCTGGGGGAGTGGCTGTGTGTGTGTGTGTGTGTGTGTGTGTGTGTGTGTGTGTGTGTGTGTGTGTGTGTGTGTGTGTGTGTGTGTGTGTGTGTGACGTAATGACGTTTATTTTCCTCTCTCGTCTTTGTCCCAGGCTCGCCTCTTCTTTTTCCCCTCTGCTTTTCCCCTTCAGTCTCTCGTACTTTTTTACAACTACTGCTACTACTACTGCTGTTACTACTGCTACTGCTTCTACTACTACTACTACTACTGCTACTGCTGCTGCTGCTGCTACTACTACCATAACTACCTCTGCTTCTTGTATTAAAAAGGTTAGTGCGACAATTGTTAGCGTGAAATATTTATCTAACGCACTGCTTTCTAAACGTCCTTTATATGTTTTCGTTTTCTTTCATTTTTCTTAACAAATTTTACTCTTTTTTTATACGTTTTCGATCTTCAGACTCCCATTTTCCTTTCATTTTCCTCCTGAAGGTTCCTGTCTTTCTTGCGTATGTTAAAAATAATATCCAATGCTTTTCCTCATCAGTATTTTGTTGCTCTTTTTTCATATTTTTTACCGTTAACCTGAGCGACCGAGTTACTATATAAGGAGTCTTTGTACGGTTCCTCTTGTTACTTCTGGCCTACTTGTTGCTGATCACGACGGAACACTACAATACTCCTGTGAAGCTATTGTTGATATCTCTGTTTTGTCATCCGGTATAGAAGTAGTGTGTTGTGAGGGTGTTGCATCTCTTATATCGCCTTTGATCTTATTATTTGTATTATAAAGAAAGTTATCTGTCGAAGTCAATACCAGACTTTAGTAATATTATTCACTATTGATCATTATGTTTAATTTTATACATATTTCCAAGTGTGCTTCTACTTCCTTTCTCCTTAGGGCTAAAAACCTCTTCATTTTCCTACTCTTCCTCCTCCTCTTCCTGCTTCTAATCCTCCTCTTAGTCCTCGTATTTCTCCTCTTCCTCCTCTTTATCTACCCTCTCCTTTTCCTCCTCTACTCCTTCCATTCTCATTTCTTTCATTTATTGTTTTCTTTACACCCTCTTGCTGACTAATATTTTTGCTCCTCCCTCTGTCTGTCTGTCTGTGTTTCTCTTTAACTATCTGCCTGCTTGTCTGTCAATCTGTGTCTGTCTCTGTCTCTCTTTTTCACAATTTTGCTCCTCCTTCTATTTATCTGTATTTTTGTCACTGTGTAGCTATCTGTGTCTGCCAATCTGTCTGTCCCTTTTTGTCTTTCTGTCTATTGTAGCTGTCTGCCTCCCTGTCTGTAAATCTGTCTGTCCCCTTTTGTATTTCTGTCTATTGTAGCTATCTGCCTCCCTGTCTGTCAATCTGTCTGTCCCTTTTTGTCTTTCTGTCTATTGTAGCTATCTGCCTCCCTGTCTGTCAATCTGTGTCTGTCCCTTTCTCTCCTTTACATAACGAGTTTAAAAGAGATACAAGACAAACATCGAAACTTACAAACAACATGACCCACCCAGCTGTTTAGGATTCAAGCCCATTCATTATTTTAGAGCCTTAGAGCCACAGTTCATAATGAGGTTTTTTCTGCGGCTTCTTTTAGCTTTAGGCGAGAATGAGAAATTGTAGCGAGATGAAAGAAAAGCCGAGCACTTAGCATATTATTCCTTGACTAAGATTCGGCCGTGATCAAGGTAATGGGAGTCCTCAGGTGTGTTGGGAAAAAGTAGTAATTATTCAGATTATATTGCGTACATGGCTGACACGTAGTTGTTAATGTAATCACTTTGAAGAATAACTGATTACTCGGTTAAGTAGTTAGAAAGTAAGTCACGTAAGTATATAGAAAATGATAATAGTCTACTTAACACCACTGAACTACATTGAGTATATAGCTAGTTATTAACGTGATCGCTTAGAAAATGCAAGATTACACGATTAAGTAGTTAGAAAGTAAGTTACGTAAGTATGTAGAAAATGATACTGTTCTACTTAACACCACTGAACTACATTGAATATATGGCTAGTTATTAATGTGGTTACTTAGAAAATACCTGATTACACGTTTAAGTAGGTAAAAAAGTAAGGCAATTAAGTATATAGGAGATTATGATATTCCACCTAACACCGCTAATCTACGTAGATATAATAGGAAGCAGTAGATTGTTTTCCCCTTTATTTTTCTTCTGAAGTATATATATTGCTGTTATTTTACTTATTTTCCCTTCATTAACCCGGTAGCAGCGACGGGCCAAGTTTGTGGCTATATCGTGTACCAGCGACGGGCCAAATTTTTGCCATGATAAAAAACCCCAAAATAAACGATGCATAAATTGATCACAAATGCGTTGATATATATTATGAAATGGTTTGCGTGAGTGATGATTTTTTCTCATATATTCGCTTAGCCTTAGAGGGACCTTTAAGAAACATGATCTCCGCAGTTACCGGGTTAATCTACCTAAACACTCGATTAGCGTAATGAGGGAAACTTTATACTTCTCTCCCCTTCCCTCTCCGCTAAAACACCGTGTACTGTCGGCGGCTGGAGGTAAACATGGCAACGCCTCTCATTAGCGGAGTCAATTGGGTTGTGTCGTTAATTTCCCTTGTTAGCGCAGCCTTTTCGGTGTTATCAGGGCGTCTTATTGGATCACCACACTAATTTGTCTTGTGCCTTGTGTCTCCCTCAAGTCTCTCTATATAACCCTCGTCTCGTCTCCTCTGTGAACTCCCTTTTCTCTCTCCTCTCTCGACCTCAGTGCCCCGATCTCACCACTTCTACTCCTATCTCAGCCGCTCTATCTCACTGCCTCTTTCTACCTCGCTGCTCTCCCTCCTCCTCCTCCTCCTAACGTTTGTCCTTCTCTAACTTCAGTATGCCATAAGTTAAATCAGGAAGTATTTGTCACCGAGGAAATGGGAAGAGAAACACTGCGTAGAAGTGAAAGAGAATGGAATCAGAGTTACGAAAAAGAGAGGAGAGAGAGATTGTTTTGTTTGTCCGAGTTCCGTTTAGAAAGTTGAAGCAGGTGAAGATGGTAATGTTGGAGTAGACGAGTAAGAAGATGAAAATGGTTGTGAATAATAGATAATGCAAAAAATGGTAGAAAGTTACGTACAAGAAAGAGTCCAGGAACGTTGACCAGTAAGAAACGGAAAACGGAAAGAGGGAATGAATGGAAATAACAAGAAACAAAAGTAAAGGGAACAAGGGATGGGAGGAAACAACAGAAGACAGAAATAACGGGAAACAGGGAGGAACTATTGGGCTTTAAGGATACGAAAAAAAAAGTAGAGGAAAGGGAACAGGGAGAATATGATAGACCACAAGGATGCATAGAAAAAATATTGAGGGTAAGTTAAAATGTTTGCATCCTATTAATATATCACAGAAGGGAGGCGTGTGCTAATTAGTTCATACAGTTTTATCCCTTAACCTGTACTCACCTGGACACACACACACACACACACACACACACACACACACACATACACACATACACACACACACACATTAATCCGTTTCATGTCTCAACGCTTTTCAGAGATACTTTTAAAATTTTCTCTTCTCCTTTTTCCTTCCCTTTTTCTCTCCATTATATATTTTCTCCGTTTTCTTTTTCTCACGTCACGAAAAAAATTAAAACCCTAAACGTGGAAAACTTACGTAAATTGCTTTTGAATGGAAAGAGTAAATGGCGTAAAGAGGGGATACGAGGAGGAGGAGGAGGATGAAGGAGATGGTGGAGTAAGGATAGGGGAAGGAGCTGAGGAGGAGAAGAAAAGGAGAGAAGAAGAGGCGAAAAAGAATGAGTGAGGAAGGAAGATGGGGATGAGTGAAGGAGGGTCAGAGAAAAAGAAGTTATCGTGGAAGGATGGAAGGAAGAAAGGAAGGAAGGAGGAGAGCACTGCGGGGACTTGCAGCTTCATGGTCTTGGAAGATTAGGAGGAGGAGGAGGAAGAAGACTAGGAAGGGGAAGAGGAAGATGCACGAGGGAGGGCCGGGAAGAAGAAGGAAGGAAGGAAGGAAGGAAGGAGGAGAGCACCGCGGGAACTTGCAGCATCATGGTCTTGGAAGAGGAGGAGGAGGAGGAGGAAGAAGACGAGGAAGGGGAAAAGGAAGATGAATGAGGAAGGGTCAGGAAGAAGTGTGTGGAAGAAGGAAGGAAAAGGAGGAGGAAGACGAGGAGGAAGATGAGGAGGAAGAAGAATTTGAGTAGTGGTTTGTCTGGCTATTCTTCAGGTTGGGCCAAAAGTAAACCACACGAGCTGTCTTATTGTGATAGTCTCCCTCTTAACCCTCACCCTCTCGAGTACTATTCATGCATGCAGTTTCTTGTTCGTTCGTACGCTTGTATTTTTCATCTTTTTCTTTATTTTCATTTTTTTTTTTTGTATACTTGTGGTCTATAACTGTCTTTTTTCTTTGTTTTCATTCTTTTTTCTTTCTTTTTTTGTATCCTTGTGGTCTATAACAGTCTTTTTTCTTTGTTTTCATTCTTTTTTCTTTCTTTTTTTTGTATCCTTGTGGTCTATAACTGTCTTTTTTCTTTGTTTTCATTCTTTTTTCTTTCTTTTTTTGTATCCTTGTGGTCTATAACTGTCTTTTTTCTTTGTTTTCATTCTTTTTTCTTTCTTTTTTTGTATCCTTGTGGTCTATAACTGTCTTTTTTCTTTGTTTTCATTCTTTTTTTTTTTGTATCCTTGTGGTCTATAATAATATTGTTTTCCTGTTCCCTTTCATATCTGTTATCTGTTATCTCCACCCATCTCCTCTTCCACCTATCTATCTGTCTATCTATTTGTCTATCTATCTGTGTATCCATCTTTCCATCTGTCTTTCTATTTGTCTCTTTACATTAGTTAGTCGTGAAGGGCTGATCTATTTATCTATCTATTTGTCTATCGATCTGTCTATCCATCCATCTATTTATCTTTGTTTCTCATTGCATTTGTTAGCCGTGGGGGGTTGACGTAATGTATCAAGGGGAAGGGAAATGTAAACACCAATGCAAATGTCGACTAAAATATTCCCAGTGACAAATGGGAAACATGTTTACGGCCGTGTAGTTGAAATGTAGAACATGATTTGCGCGTCCAAGCAGACCAGGAATTCTTTTTTTAACCTCTTCGCATAATATAACAAAATCAAAATACCTCGGCAACATCGTGAAGGCCATATTCTGTCGTACTGGAAGGAATATTAGTGACGTCACCAAGAAAAAAAAGTCGTTTCACCCATTCACATAACAATCATAAATAAGACTCACTCAGATACCCCGAACATTAGAAGAAGAAAACCCTTATAACATTATGAATTAACATCCTTAGTATATCAACAACAATCACTTCCCTAGAGTATGATCCGATCTTCTTCATCATACTTCATATTAACTCTTCATTAGCGCTGTAAATAAAATCACGTGCTGTCATATGCTGGATGTTATTTGCATGAGTCCAGTTCAGGCAGGACAGTAATCCCACATTTAGTCCTATTGGGAGTTTGTGTTTGCGAGCCACGTCCAAGTTTGCCGAGGGGTTGTTGAAATTGTGTGTGTGCGTGTGGATGTGAGAGGGAGTGAGTGAGTGAGTGATAGACAGGCAGACAAACAGACAGACAGACAGACGGACAGAGAGGGTACAACTGTGTAAATGTCGAAACTGGAATCACATTAGTAAACTTTCTCCTTGGTCTAATGGGTCTTGTTGCTGAAGCCGAGCAGGAGTTGTTGACGGCGACGAAGTTCACGTTGCCTTTCTGACTGACCTGAGGCGTCCTGTGTGTGTGTGTGTGTGTGTGTGTGTGTGTGTGTGTGTTGTTTGTCTACATTGTCCCCGTTGTAATAATTATGTGACTGTGATTCCATTGACAGCCTACAGCATCATAGGCTAGACATCCCGTTTTCTTTTTCCTTTTGTCCACAGACTTAAATAAAACGAAATGAATATGGCAGCTTGGTAGGGATGCTTTATACTTTTTTTCTTTTGTCAAATAATAAAATGGCCAACGGTGTAAAATATGTGTTGATACGTGACCCGCAACACTACTGCACTCCACTCACACACACACACACACACACACACACACACACCCCTTCTCCCTCCCCACACCTCCCCCCACACACTCATACCTCCCCCCTCCGAACCCCCACCCCCCTCCCCCCTTACACACACAGGTGGCTTATCCAGTTACTGCACAGGCCTCTTGAGACTTGTGTTCAGCTGCCAGGTCGCCAGGCGGAGGAAACACAGCTGGGACGGCCCTGGATGGGAGGGGAAGTGAAGGCAAGGAGCGGAGATGGGCTGGCTTGAGAGCTAGATTAGGAAAGGCAAGGAGTGTACAGGTGCGTTGCCTTAGGGATGTGGAGATGAAGAAAGGGAGCAGGAGATTAATGGTAGAAGGGGTTTGTCTTGATAGTGGTGAGGGAGAGGGAGAGCATCAATTGGGAGTTAGATAAGGAGAGGCAAGGAGGGTGCAGGCAAGGAGTGTTCAGGTGCTTTGCCTTAGGGATGTGAAGATGAAGGTAGGGAGAGAGGGGTCAAGAGTAGAAGCGAGCTTGTCTTGTTAGTGGTGAGGGAGAAGATGATCAATTATACAAGAGATTAAGTTTGGAATGATAACACAGCACATTGATAGTAAGTTTACATTAGAATGGTTCAAGATTGCCACTAGTCACTCTGAATTGCCAGCCTGATATTGTTTGCTATGTATCCATGTCAAAATTTTCTTTTTACGTATTTGTGTAACTGTAACTCGGTGAATCTTAGGGGATGTAATGGCTGGATGAGACGGCTTAGTTATGAATGTAGGGACTATAGATGTGGTGCTTACCTGTTTGATCTTAATCTTAACAACACAGTATATTAACCCCGAGTAGTAGGTTGCTCAAATTTTCGACTATTGGTACTATTCTACTTTTACTCTACTCTATACCAGCCATCCAGCAAAGAAACAAAGCTTGTACATTGAAGATAATACCCCTGTGTACCTACCAGACATTACCTTACCTGTTATGCCGATGGAAGGTAATCACTACTTTCTACGTTCAATTACACTCTCGTTTTATGTGATTTGTAGGCAACTAAGAAACACGCATTCTCAACGCCCTTTCTCATGGTTCCTGTGCTTCCCTCGGCTACACACAAGGCCAACAGGAGACAAGGGAACACTTTCTACGTTCAGTTTTGTTCGTGTTATGTGATTTGTAGGCAAGTAAGAAGCTCTCTCATTCGTCATTTCTTATGGTCCCTGAGCTTCCCTCGGCTATACACAAGGCCGATAGGAGACAAGGGAATACTTTCTACGTTCAGTTTTGTTCGTGTTTTGTGATTTTTAGGGCTAGGCAAGGAAGAAACACTCATTCGCTACGTCTTTTCTTATGGTCCCTTTGCTTCTCTCGGCCACACACAGGACCAGTAGGAGACAGGGGAACACTCTACGTTCAAAATGTTTCTCGTGTTCTGTAATTTGTAGGGTTGGCAACGAGGAAACTCTCATTCGCCTTGTCCTTCCCTTATGGTTCCCTGTGCTTCTCTCGGCCAGTAGAGGTCAAGGAACGCAACAACAAAGGTATTACTGCGCCGGGACTGTCCGGTGAGGCGACACGTAGAGGCTTCCCAGAACAGATGTTGACCGAGGCTTTAACTATGCATACACGCCCATCGCTATGGACACGCGGCTGGGAGGCGGGAGGGATGTTACGGGTCTTATTTCACTACAAAGGACGATATTACTTTCCCTTTCCTGACTTTCTCCCCCCATCGTCAAAAGGGATATTATACTCTTCTCTTCCGTGAATCAAGTTTAAATATCACTTCTACTTTAGGCTCGAGTAAATATTCCTGTCGTTTCCGTGTTGTCCGAATGAATTTTACTCGTTTCAGTCGACGGAATAAATAAAAAATGCTACACATCCTCTTACTACAAAGCGCCACTCAGTTCTTTACGTTGCAGAGGACGGGACGCAGAGGATACGAGAGGAAAGATTTTAATGGCTCTGAAAGTATTAAAGAGGGGGGAAAAGTAACTAGTGTAGGCTCGTCTCATAGCAGTAGTAACAGTAGTAGTAGTAGTAGGAGGAGGAGGAGGAGGAGGAGTTTGTGGCCCTCCCCCCCATTTTTTCCTGATGTAGACATCGTGATTTTTTCCCCTTGCAATGACTCCAAGTGTTGATACGTTTTTTTCTTCTCTCCCACCCACGAGGTCTGAGTCTGGATGGTTCGTTGGTGTCCACGCACGAGACTGACACAGGCGAGTGGCTGGTGATGTACCCGTTTGAGGGGGTGGGATGTAGTTCAAGGGGAGAGGGAGGTTGAAGGAGCTGGATATGTAGGGTTCGGGAAAGTGGATGAAGAAGGTGTTGGCAGTTAGCAGGGAGTGTTGGGTGGAGACAAAGGTAGTGGAGAAGGTTAGGTTGGTGGGTGGATGTGTTTTAATAGGAGTGGAGGTGATGGGGTGGATTGAGGTAGAGAAAGTGGTTTAGGAATGGCGTGGGTGATGGTGTTAGAATACTGGGTTACCATTTTTCTCACACTTACGTAGTTTAAAAGCACTTTCCTAAATTGAATGTCATGTTTTTTTCTTTGTCGCTTCTTTGCTTTGTGTTACCATGTGTGTGTTTGTGCTTGTGTGTGTATGTGTTTGTGTGTGCCTGTGTTTGTCTGTTTTACATCCCGTATCTCAGGTTTGCCATCTTTTTTTTTCTACGGACTTTTTAGTCATCTTTGTGTACCATCCTTTTTTATATGTATGTTTATGTGTGTTTGTCTGTTTTACATCCATTATCTCACGTTTACCATATTTTTCCCTGTGCACTTTTTGATAACTTTTACTTATCATCCTTTTGTATATGTGTGTTTGTGTGTGTGTTTGTCTGTTTTCCATCCGGTATATATCTCATGTTTACCGTTACTTTTCCAATACACTTTTTAATTACTTTTCTCAACCATTCTTTTTCTCCCTCTAGGCTCTACTTAACCGCGTACCCCTCACACATTACCCCGAGGTCTTTCCCCTTCCTACACACCCTCCCTTCCTTCCTTTTCCTTTCTCATTAGTCCTTTTCTACGCCTCCACTTTCTTTCCCCTTCATAATTTTCTCCCCTTCGGATTCTGCTCTCATTCTGCTCTCGTGTTCCGCCCAGCGTTCTCCTCCCCTATCCTTCCCCTTTTCCCTACGTCCATCCTCCCCTTTGCATTTCCCCCTCACGCACACAATAATAAAAATAAGCGGAAATTAGTGAGCGCCAACCGTGACATCTCTGCAAACACATTAATTCGAGTGAGAAGAGAAGAGAGAGAGAGAGAGAGAGAGAGAGAGAGAGAGAGAGAGATTATGATTGCCTCAACATAACAAGTCATTATGCTTCAAAAGGGGAGTCTTAATTACCGCTAAATCTGAGCATATCAATTAGTGAAAGCTCTTTTATGTATGCAATTAAATGTACGGATTTTTTTTTTTTTTTAGCGGGGCGAGATGACATAGAGCTTCTTTTTGTTATTGTTTTTTTTAATCAAGCTCAAGTTTCGATGTTATTTTGTTTATTATTTTTCGTAGAAGTAATGTTTTTTTTATTAATTTATTTCCGATGCATGTTTAATTTTCATCGTTTCATAATTTTTTAGTACAATTGTGTGTGTGTGTGTGTGTGTGTGTGTGTGTGTAAGTATGTATAAGTACGAGTTTTTCCTTTCCCTTTTCTTTATTTAACTTCTAACTTTCCTTCGCCTCTTTTACTTTTTCATTTCCAGAAGCAATCAAACTGGAAACGAGGGGAAACTTTTTTAAGAAGGGCATAAAAAGAAGTCAGAAGCGTGAAGCAGAACTAATGAAGGGCAAAAATCAACGAACAGCTTCTGCTTCCCACGTGAGACAAAGGGGTAAGGAAGCACAGAGGGAAACACACACACACACACACACACACACACACACACACACACACACACACACACACACACTCATCCTTTTCCTGCTCCATTTTTTTTTCTTTTTCTTTTCTGTTTTTAGGTAAATATAAAACAAAATTTCATCTTCCTTGTCCTTCTGTCTCACTATTCCTCCTCCTCCTCCTCCTCCTCCTCATGCTCCCTATCCTTCCCCTGTTTCTCCTGTACCTTCTCCTCCTTTTACTCTCCCCCTCCCCCTCTATTCCTACTCCTCCTCCTCCTCGTCTTCTTCTTTCTCCTCCTCCTTCTCCTCCTCCTCAACCTCTGTTTCTTTGTGGTGCCAAAAATAAGTCTTTCTTTTCTCTCAAGAGTCAGCAGCGTTTTTAACTTTTTTTTTTTGTTTACATCTCGCGAAGGATTGAAGTTTGTTGGTTTGTTGTTTTTGTTGTTATTTGTTTCTTTGTGTTTGTTGTTGTTAGTGGTGGTAGTGGTGGTGGTGATGGTGGTGGTGGTGGTGGTGGTTGTTAATTCACAGAAGAGAAGTTCAGAGAAAAAGACTACAAATGAGAGAGAGAGAGAGAGAGAGAGAGAGAGAGAGAGAGAGAGAGAGAGAGAGAGAGAGAGAGAGAGAGAGAGAGAGAGAGAGAGAGAGAGAGAGAGAGAGAGAGAGAGAGAGAGAGAAGGGAAAGAGAGAAAGAGAAAGAGAGTCCTACTTGAAAAAAAAAGCTGAAATATAGGAATGAGAACTAAGCTGCGAATCACGAACGAACCTTTTTTTTTTATGGAAAGATTGGAAAACTTTCATGTCTATATGTGTGTGTGTGTGTGTGTGTGTGTGTGTGTGTGTGTGTGTGTGTGTGTGAGAGAGAGAGTGTGAGTGTGTTCTTTGTATTTCCGTCTGAAAGAGAGAAAAACAGTTGCCGGAATAACAGATTTTAGAATACAAAGCGGACCATCAACTTCCTCATTCGTTTCTAGTGACAGGAAACTACTTGGTCATTTGTTGTAAGCATTCGTTCTCGCTCTCTTCCTCCTCCTCCTCTTCAATAACGTAATGTCTGCTTCTTACTTCCCTACAGCTGCTGCTCCTCGTCCTCCTCCTCGTCTTCCTCGTCCTCGTCTTCTTCGTCCTCCTCCTCTTCAATAACCTAATGTCTGCTCCTTACTTCCCTACAGCTGCTGCTCTTCGTTCTCCTCCTCGTCTTCTTTGTCCTCGTCTTCTTTGTCCTCCTCCTCGTCCTCTTCGTTCTCCTCCTCGTCTTCCTCCTCTTCATCCTCCTCCTCCTCCTCCTTTTCGTCTTTCTCTTTCTCCTCCTCGTCTTCCTCCGCATCCTCCTCCTTGTTCTCCTGGTCCTTACTCCTTGTTCTCTTCTTCCTCTCCTAGCCTTCCTCTCCTCCTCCTACTCCTCCTCCTCCTCCCACACTCCTAAATCCATATCCTAATCTGGAAATCAGTTCCAGATTGCCAACTATATTTCTTTTTCCTTCCTCTCCTTTCCCTCCGAGCCTCCTTTTTTTCCTCCTCTCCTCTCTTCCACGTGTCCTCCGTTCTTCCTTCCCTCGCTCCTTCCGCCCTCCTGCCATTCCTCTTCCATCCATAAAGTTAATAACAATCTGGCCCGTAAAATTTACCTCCAATTGCCCACGAGAGGGAGGAGTGGCCTGAGGCTCTACTCCAAGGGTCCCTGACTGACTGACCGGCTGCCGAGGAAGATTAGTAAAGGTTGTATTGAAAGGAAGGTGAAGTGGTGGTGGTGGGTGAGATGATGCTGGTTATGTAAGGGGAGTGGTAGGTCAAGAGGAGCACCGGGGGGCAGCACGGGCCAAGCAAGATATCTCGGTAGCAACTATAAATAAAATCCGCCCGCGCTACTATAAGGCTGGGCCAATGGTACGGATTTGAGCACTGAGGGCACGCGCAGCCATAACCTATGTCTCTAATATTAGCGTTAGGAGAGAGAGAGAGAGAGAGAGAGAGAGAGAGAGAGAGAGAGAGAGAGAGAGAGAGAGAGAGAGAGAGAGAGAGAGAGAGAGAGAGAGTAAACAAATGACTCAATTCTGCGTGAAAGAAAGTTATGTTTGCACTTCGGTATCGAATCTGGGATACTTTCTATGCAGAGAGAGAGAGAGAGAGAGAGAGAGAGAGAGAGAGAGAGAGAGAGAGAGAGAGAGAGAGAGAGAGAGAGAGAGAGAGAGAGAGAGAGAGAGAGAGAGAGAGAGAGAGAGAGAGAGAGAGAGAGAGAGAGAGAGAGAGAGAGAGAGAGAGAGAAGCTGGATGGGGACATGAAACTTTTTTCTTGTACACACAAACCAAGTATAATATGCAGTAGAAGAAGTATACATAAGTTTTCAATTTTCCTCATAGTATTGTAATCTTACCTACCACCATTACCACCACCACCACCAACAACAACAACAACAACAATAACAACTCCTCCTCCTCCACCTGTCCTTCCTCTGTTCCTATTTTTCTTCCTGCACTTCCTACTTTCTATTACTCGTTCCTCTCCCCCTGGCTTCCTTTTCCTTTTTCTTATCCTCCTCCTCCTCCTCCTCCTCTCACTCCTTCGCATAACTTAAATGTTGACCTGGTTTGTTGCTCTTCAGGGAACAATTACAGACTTATTTATGTGAGTTAAATTTTCTTCTCTTTTTCCGAGGTGTCTGCATTTACCCCCCACCCCACCCCCACACACACACGCACACGCACACGCACATGCCCACGCCCACGGACACGCACAGGCACGCACACACAAACGAGATATGGCTAGTGCAACACGCAATGCAAATCGTGCGTCACCCAGAGTGCGTTTAAGATTAAGAGCATGATTATAACAACAGACACATTCGTAGACAGGAAGCATTAACATAACTGATGGGGATAATCTGTCCACGCCTGGCTGGTTAATCTTCTTGGTATCTATCTCTCTATCTATCTCTCTGTCTATCGATCTATCCATCTATGTATGTTTTTCTATTTATCTATTGATTTTCTTACTATTACTACTACTACTGCTGCTGCCGGTACTACTACTACTACTACTACTACTACTACTACTATAACCACTACTACTACTACTACTACTACTACCTTCTTTTCTATACTGATATCTTTTTCTAAGTGCATTTATCAGTAACAGTTTTATTTTTTTGCCTAACCGACTGATTTTCCATTATTGTAAGTAGGTTCGAGCCTTTTGATAATCTGAAAACTTAGTCGTGTGCACGATATGGAATAACAAGGAAAGGTCCTCAACACACTCGCAGGCGCACTAACTCAAGCTTATTGGCGCCAGGGAAATGAAAATGTTCGTACCAGCGCGCGTGGCATGAGTTAGTATGTGTTTTACTTTTTTTCTCGTCCGTTCGCATTACAGGGGAATAGAAAACGCACCAAGCAGACAATAACTGGTGCTTACATTACTGCCTAGTATGATAATCGCGGGGAATACACAAGCAAGCACATTCGTACACACACACACACACACACACACACACACACACACACACACACACACACACACACACACACACACACCGTAGCACCCCTTCCCGAGACCCACACACACAAACTGGGTGAACAAAATCCTTAACACCGTACTGCATCCCACTCCATATCACTTCCTTTTCATCCCAGGGCAGGCAAAGGTCTAAGAAACACTAACTACGCATAAAATAGCACCCCTTCCCGAGACCCACACACACAAACTGGGTGAACAAAATTCTTAACACTGTACAGCATCCCACTCCATACCCCTTCCTTTTTATTCCAGGGTAGGCAAAGGTCTAAGAAACACTAACTAGACACACACACAAACTTGGTGAACAATCCATACCTCTTCCTTTAAAGTCTAAGGCAAAGGTCTAAGAAATACTAACTACGCATAAAATAGCACCCTTTCCCGAGACCCACACGCATAAACAGGGTAAACAATCCTTAACACCACACAGCATCCCACTCCATACCTCTTCCTTTTCATCCCAGGGCAGGCAAAGGTCTAAGAAACACTAACTACGCATAAAATAACCATGAGTCGCTGCGAAAGTAATCTCGAGGCATAAAAATAGTCACAAAAGCACGGACCTCCCCTACGAATCACCCACAATGCACCGCTACGGAAATCTTGAGACGGGGGCAAGCGAGGTCGTTCTTAGTGGAACTCGAGGCGGGAGTGCATGAGAGCATCCGAGTAATGGCAGGTCAGGTGATTAGGACGCGAGCTTACCTGCCAGAGGAGATGCTGTCTTGAAGGGAAGAAAGGGGAAGGAAAGGGAAGGATGGGGAGGGAAGGAAGGGAAGGGTATTGTTACGGAAGGGAAGATGGGATGGGGTTTTATGGGGCAGGTGGATGGTTGGCCTGTGTACCGAGTTTTGTGTTTGTCTGTGGAGAGAGAGAGAGAGAGAGAGAGAGAGAGAGAGAGAGAGAGAGAGAGAGAGAGAGAGAGAGAGAGAGAGAGAGAGAGAGAGAGAGAGAGAGAGAGAGAGAGAGAGAGAGAGAGAGAGAGAGAGAGAGAGAGAGAGAGAGAGAGAGAGAGAGAGCGGATACAGACAGAAAAACAGACATCACTATTGGACAAACAAGGGAGAGAACACACACACACACACACACACAACCCCCCACCCCACCCACACACAATCCCCCCTCCCCCCATCCCCTCCCCACACACACCCAGGCTTAAATTCAGCGCCACGCTCATGCAGGGATAAAAGAAAAATCAGTGTCGTCAGAAAGTCAATTAGGGAAACGATTTGGCGTTCGGTTGATGAGCGACTCGTGCTGTTTGTCGGATGGAACGATTGGGACGCGATGAAAAATAGAGGCTGGAAAAAGGAGGGGGAAAGTACACAGCGGAAACATGATAGGAGAGAGAGAGAGGGTGGGAAAGGAGAGAGAGGAGAGAGAGGAGAGAGGAGAGAGAGAGAGAGAGAGAGAGAGAGAGAGAGAGAAGAGAGAGAGAGAGAGAGAGAGAGAGAGAGAGAGAGAGAGAGAGAGAGAGAGAGAGAGAGAGAGAGAGAGAGAGAGAGAGAGAGAGAGAGAGAGAGAGAGAGAGAGAGAGAGAGAGAGAGAGAGAGAGAGAGAGAGAGAGAGAAGCCCCCAGCGGCGGGTCGTTGCCCCCTCATCGACATATATGTACTCATTTGCAATATGTAAGATGTAAAAAGAAAGAAAGAAAAAAAGAGAAGAGAGAATATAAAACCCTCTCTTTCTCTCTCGTTGTTCTTTTTATATCCAAAATTAGAATAAAGTCAACTCGCTTAATCGTCAGTTTCCGTGAAGTGCAGAAGCTTTTACCAGTTACGTGTTTGTTATGTTTGTGGAGTCTGACTCGTCGATAAAGTTAAAAACCGAAAAAAGTCAAAACACAAAGAAAAGAGATAAAAGGATGTGCAATAAATTCTCAAAACAAAAACCGTCACGAAAAAATATCAACAAAAGTATGGAAAAAAAGTAGTGATGAAGTTAAAACCCCCAAAAAGTAATAGTTTCTCTAATGTAATATGAAAAAAAAAATATTGCAAGAGAATCCTGAATTTCTTTTATTGCATCAGGATAAAAAGCAACAACAGCCATTAGGACAATACGAAACGACGTCTGTGTCCTGAAAAGCCTCATTCTGAACCTCAAAAGGATCTAATGTCACCTTTTCTTCGTCTCGTAATGAAAGTCAGCCTCGACCCAAAGACAGAGGCCAGAAAAGGAGACTTGGAAGCGTAAATCGTCCAAATGAGGTTTTTGTGAGGGCGACGACAGGGTGGGGAGGCTTAAGAAGGAGGAGGAGAAGGAGGAAAAGGAAAAAGAGGAGGAGGATACTTATGGCAGGCTGGTACCGGGAGATTTGTTTGTCTACAGCGGGGATATCTGTTGAACTATTACTACTTCTGAGAGACAAAGGCCCCTTTCAGACGCAGCAGCGCAACATCTTGTAAATACTGGAGATAAATAGAGGCTTTCACACGCAACCACGGCCACAAAAACGCAGCGCTGCAGACGGTTCGAGTGGTTGCCTTCTCCGCCTGTGACGACCGCAAAAAGTAGAGCTGCTCGTAACGATACATGGCATTCAATTGTAGCTTTCACTCGTAGCTGCAGCCGCGCCACTATCTTATCAGCGCGTATGTGGCGTGACCATAGCCCTGCGTAGAAAGGGAAGACGTTGATGAGATGGAGAAGAAATAGGAAAGAGATGAAGAAAGTAAGGAAAGAGAAAAAGGAAGAGTTGAAGGAGTAGAAAGACGTGAAGAGGGAGGGCTGTGGTGAGGCGGAGAGGAAATAACAGAGGGATGGAGAAAGGAAGGACAGAGAAAAAGGAAGAGTTGCAGAAGGAGGAAGACGTGGAAAAGAAATAGTAAAATGTTGGAGAAAGGAAGAAAAGAGAAAAAGGAAGAGTTCTAGAAGGAGGAAGACGTGGAGGGGGAGGGCGTTGATGAGACGGAAAAGAAATAGTAAAATGTTGAAGAAAGGAAGGAGAGAGAAAAGGTAGAGTAGTAAGAGGAGGAAGACGTGGAAAAGAAACAATAATATGTTGAAAAAAGGACGAAAAGAAAAAAAGGAAGAGCTATAGGAGGAGGAAGACCTGGAAAGGGAGGGCAGGGCGTTGATGAGACCGAGAAGATATAGTAAAAGAATGAATGAAGGAAGGAAGGAGAGTAATGAAAAGCCAATGTTGCCAGCCAATGTTGAAGAAAGGAATTAAAGAGAAAAAGGCAGAGAAGGAGTAGGAGGAAGACGTGGAAAAGGAGTGCGTTGATGAGACCGAAAATATATAGTAAAATAATGAAGAAAGGAAGGAGGGAGAGTAATGAAGAGCCAGCTTAGTCGATCCACCCTCTTGCTGTCTCCGGCTCGTTAGCAGGGAGTGACGGAGGAAAAACTCTCATCTGTATAAAGTAAATGATCTCGAGGGAGGATGTGGGAGGGAAGAGGATGAAAGCGAGGCGCGTCCTAATGCATAATCTCTTAATCTAGACTCTTATTTTTCCACCATAAGTTTTTTTCAATTCTGGAGGTAAAAAATGTTGGGTAAAGGTGTTCTTATGTAGTAGGCAGGGTGTGTTTATGTGTGTGTGTGTGTGTGTGTGTGTGTTTAGAGAGATTAAGACTTCATTTGCCGGGAAACTTTTATATATAACTCTCTCTCTCTCTCTCTCTCTCTCTCTCTCTCTCTCTCTCTCTTTCGTGTTTTAAAGCAATGGAAAGGATGGAAAGTGTGCTGAAAGTCGTCGCATATAGCAAGGGTGTAATACCATGATTATTTGCATATGCATTAGTGACTGTATATTGTGGCAAGGAACGTGAACAGTCCTCTAAAATAAGTAAATTCCCAAAATATATAACTCCGCACAAAATAAAGTGTCGAGGCCTTTCAGATTATAAATTAAGAAGCATATTGCCTCTTTCAATAAACGAGTAAGACAATATATTGAAATTTTCCATATTGCGCTCTATGATGCGTTTTCTACGTCTGGCAGCGGTCAGGAGTTATTGTACCGCTGGCAATGGTCGGATTTGCCCCCTGGCGGTGACTCGGTAACTCACACCAGTCTTGCAAGTATCAAAGACCATATTCTTAATTATTTCGGCGCCTAAACACACATATATGACAAAGCTTTCATAGGAGTTCGGGGCATTTCCAGGGGTATCTTTATGACCCTGGTGGTAGGTTGGCTCTTCTTCTGTAGCATTAACCCAAAACACCAATCATTAGAACCCAATTGATCTCCTTTTTGGCCTTTGGAGTTTGTTGATGTGAGAGGCGGGAGCGTCTAAAAATACCCGAGCTAAGGTTATAGGAGTGCTAGGTACGGTTAGGTTAAGTTATGGGGGAGTTAGGTAATCACCGTTGCCAGATTATCGTACTCAGAGCCGCGTTTTTACCGGTTTCTGGCCTTAACTGTTGCCAAGAAACACCAATAATTAACCATTTAAACGATAATCATACATGAAGGCAGTTACTTGGGTGATGACAGCAGTTTTTAGGTCGGAAATCGGCGAATGTAAGAGGCTAGAGTACGACAATCTGGCAACGTTGGTTAGGTTAGGTTAAGTTATGGGAGGGGTTAGTTTCGGTTAGCTATGGAGGGTTGAGTTAGATTAGCTATGGGGGATTAGGTGAGGCTATGGCAGGGTTGTACAGGGGTTAAGTTAGCTTTGGTTATAAGTATCACACCGTCGGCACGTCACACGCGTAATATTAAAACTACATAATAATTCGACTTAACGTTCAATCATTACAGCGACTTATATATATTTATTTCCCAGTTTCATAGAATCCATTTGTTATCCCTCTAAGCTTCCATTTACTTCCTTCATCATCCGTACTCTTTTATTACTGAAGATGGGGATGAGGACGATAAAATTCAAGGAATGGAACTTGGGCACTCTAGTCTAGTCTAATTCATCTTTTTATTCGTGGATTTCTCTTTATAACGGAAGGAGAGTCAATTATTCCTGGAATCAAATCAAAGAGCACTCTGTTTTAATCTCCCTTCACAATCGTCGGTAGCTTTTTATGCTGAATTTAGTAGAATTTAATAATACTCAACTGGATGTGACTTATGTTTCCAGAGAGAGAGAAAAAACTTCACAAGTATTACGAACTGATGCTCTTTCACGCCTCGCCTTGTAATATCTTCACGTCTACCGGAATCATTATAGTTTCAGGACTGAATAGAACTAAAGAGCGTTATATCTTAACCTGCAAGGAGAATCGTTGAAGCAAAAGGAGAGAGAGAGAGAGAGAGAGAGAGAGAGAGAGAGAGAGAGAGAGAGAGAGAGAGAGAGAGAGAGAGAGAGAGAGAGAGAGAGAGAGAGAGAGAGAGAGAGAGAGAGAGAGAGAGAGAGAGAGAGAGAGAAAGAAAGAAAGAAAGAAAGAAAGAAAGAAAGAAAGAGAGAGAGAGAGAGATGCTTACAGTTATGCTTCCTTCCACTTCCCCGCAAGAAATATAAAATGACATTACAGCTGCGCGCTATTCAGAGAAGAGGACGACGCGGAAAAAAAATAAATGGTGATAATGTTTCTTTCAGCTTTCTTGCATAAAAAAAATTAAAAAATAAAATAAAGGAAAAGAAAAACAAGATCGTGCTACAACGGTTCACAACACGAGAAGCAAAGCCTTTTTTTTTTAACACTCTTCGCCTTCAACGTGTAGCAGATATTTTCACATTCCTCTTAACAGTAAAGTAAAAAAAATATATATTCGTAGTGCGTGTAAGCTTTTTTTCCTCCGGCAAATAGCGGTTAAACTTTACATGCACGGGCTCTTTCGTAAGCAAGTTTATAGTTATTATCGTTTTCTTTAGTTTTAACAATAACCCTACCTGATACACACACACACACACACACACACACACACACACACACACACCCCTTATCAATACTCCCTCCCTATCCCCTCCTCCTCCTCCTCCTCCTCCTCGTTTTCCTCCTTCTCCTCCTCCTCTCCCTACCTTTCCATTCCCCCTTCTTCCCTTGCCTCCAACAACCACCCGCCAGTTTTTTTTTTTTATATATATATATTTCTTGCTGTAATACCCTAATGCAGCTTATACTTATCATTATTATTATTATTATTATTATTATTATTATTATTATTATTATTATTATTATTATTATTATTATTCCCTTAGGCAGGCTCTCTACCGCCACCTTTCGTCGTCTTTCCTTATAATGATATAGCTTGCTCGCCCTCGGCCGTCTCTAGTCCATTGTTTATAACAGGACAAAGCGATACGGCTACTGCTTATGATACTGTCTTTCCTAATACTATAATAGGAACTTATATCACACTACTACTACTGTTACTACTACTACTACTACTACTACTGCTACTACTACTACTACTGCTACTACTACTACTACTACTACTACTACTACTTCTACTACTACTACTACCTTACTAATTTTATTATAGAGAGTTCATGTCGTGTGAGTGGAAAAGTGAACAGGTAAATAGGTTAGTGAATTAAGTGTGTTTGCCATTTAACTCAATACTCGCAGCATGAAAACATTCTCTGTGAGGGGCCGAGCACTCTGTAAAGCCCTTGATGTGTTGCTAGGGTGTTTATGAATACGAACTGATGTTATCCGCTCTCCCTCTCTAAAAAAAGTATAAATAAAGAATAGAAATGAACATGGACACTGTGAAGGTAAAGTTTAAGGTTAATTAATCTTCCTTTACTCCTTCTCCTCCTTCTTCTTTTCTTCTGCTTCCTCCTCCTACTCCTCCTCCTTCTTCTCTCGTGTACTCGTAAATGACTCGTTGTGGAAAAAAATGACAAATTCTTAAACATAACGAACTCTACAAGGATGCTGTGAAGATATAGTTTAGCAATAATAAGTCTTCCTCTTCCTCTTCCTCCTCATCCCTCTGTTCTTCCTCCTCCTTTTTCTCTTCCTTCTTTCGTGTAACTGATTCATTGTGGAAATACTGACAACTTCAATGATATAACTAGAACTATACTGAGAACTTATAAACAAATCCTCATCTAATCTCAATATATTTCTTTAGCAACAACCTCAAAAGAAGACATACAATACAATTCCAGCCTCTTTTTCTACTTTTCCTTAACTCTCTTTGTTTCTTTCGTTTCTTTCCTTACCTCGCCATCTTTCTAAACCCACAACCCAGCATTTGTCTCGTTCTGTCTTTTTTTAACCTCACTAAACCCTCAAAGCAAATATAAGATCACAAATATACATGTCCAGAAAATATTAAATGTGTCGTGTTTTCAGGAAGTGCATATTCGTGTTTGCCTTCATCACCTGTCTGTTTACAACGCTCACAAATTAATGAATGGCAACTCGTGCTGTGTCAGGTGTTCCTTGTTTACCTGTCCACTTATCATTACAGCTCCTAATGATCGGTACATCTGGACTGCATAACGTGGAGCAAATATCAACAGTATATATCTTACCTGTACACAGACAGACAGACAGACAGACAGACTAATGAACAAACAAGTATTCACGTATTCATGAGTGCATATAGGAAAATATACATAGATACCATCAAAAACACTAATGCATATACAGACATACGTGCATGGATATTCAAATACACACACACATACATACATACATACGTACATACATATTTTCATACTGGCAGACAGAAATACAGGCATACACGTAGAGAAATAGCACACACACACACACACACACACACACATAGACTATAAAAAAATGTCTATTTGTACTTAATTAACTTTATGTACGTGATAAGATAAAGAAAAACTGCTGGTGTGTGTGTGTGTGTGTGTGTGTGTGTGTGTGTGTGTGTGTGTGTGTATGTGTGTGTGTGTTCTTTGTCTTCGCCTCCTGACAAACACGGCGTCATGCTTTTGAGCGTCAACAAATAACTCTTTTTCTTTGCATTTTGATTTATTAAGAGCAAATGAGCGGCCCCCTAATAACGGTGCAGCAGCCGGGCGCACACACGCTCTTGCCCTCGCTATTAGCCTGTAGCCACAACGTTTCAATTATTAAATTCAGCTGAAAATTAGATACACTTTAATAATTAGCACGGACGAGCGTAAAGGGCGCCAGAGCATACCGTGCATAGAAATGACATTCACGGATTAGGAAATGAAAATGAGATCCTGCAAAAGAGAGAAACTGAAACATTTAAAACTAGGAAATGAAAAACAGTAAAGGAAAATGTGTATGTAAGAGATAGTCTCATTAACAAAGTAGGAAACAGTATAAAAAATCCTATAAAAAACATTAGGTGCCTCATTTATAAAGCATGACTAGGAAACGACGAAGCAACAATGATCCGGTAAAAGATAACTTGTCACATTTACGAAGTAGGAAGTTAAAGCAATAATACATAGATGGCGTAAAAGGTCAAAGTGTCTCGTACATTCAGGAAGTAGAAACAGAACGCAACGAAGAATAACGAAACAACTAATTCATGCAAGAGAAATCAAAGAGAGCCATGAGATATTTGAGCGTTATGAAATGTAAAAGATCACACTGTCACAATCAGGAAGTAGAAACAAGGAAGGAATTTAGACTGAAGAGAAATTAAAGCCTGTATTTTTAAACGTCTCGGAGCCCCAGTTCACTTGTTTGATTCAGGAAGTAGAAACAGAACGTAACGAAGAATAACGAAACAACTAATTCATGCAAAAGGAAGTAGAAACAGAAAAAGAAGCTAAGCCCGAAGAGAAATTAAAGCCCATATTTTTAAACGTCTCGGAGCCCCAGTTCGCTTGTTTGAAAACGCTGTCGTAGAAGACGCAGTTTTTCCCATGGACTGTTTTGTGATGCTAGCGATAATTCAACACGGTTTCTGCATCTTGAAAGGAAGGAAAAAAAAAAACACCTTTGAAAATCCGGTTAACCTTCTCTGTGACTTTAGGAAATAATTGTGGTTGGAGTCCATAAGTTTAAGAATATGGATCTAGGACCGATTTTTTTTCTTACATCAAAGTATACGGCTCAAGGGCAACAAGAAGAGTACAAAAAAAAAAAGCTCGCTAGTTGCCGCTCCCAAAAAAGGAAAAAGTAGAGAGTAGCCAAAAGAGAGGTCAATTTCGGGTGGAAAGGTGTCTTGATACGTTAGAGAATTATACGAATTATACGTTATGAGGTACGATAAGCGATACCTAATCTTTACTCCTACTACAACGGCTGATTCTGTGAAGGTACGATATTCAAGAGATCAGTACCAGGAAGTAATAAGAGCGAGGGAGGGAAGGAGGAAAGCAGGAGGAGATACTGAGGAAGAAAGAAAACGGAAGGAGATGACAGGTGACAGACAGGTGGTGGTGGTCGTGGTGGTGGAGGTGATGGTGGTGGTGGTCGTGGTGGTGGAGGTGATGGTGGTGGTGGTCGTGGTGGTGGAGGTGATGGTGGTGGTGGTGGTGGTGGCCAGATATCGGGAGTCAATAATAGTTAACGAAAGGAGATTAATTATGCCATGTGAGAGAGAGAGAGAGAGAGAGAGAGAGAGAGAGAGAGAGAGAGAGAGAGAGAGAGAGAGAGAGAGAGAGAGAGAGAGAGAGAGAGAGAGAGAGAGAGAGAGAGAGAGAGAGAGAGAGAGAGAGCTATGGTGGTGAATGGCGTAGATTAAAATGTTATTGTTGTCGTTGGGGTCGTCATGGGGGTGGTATTTGTTGTTAATCTTGTTGTTGTTATTGTTGATGTTGTTGCTGTTGTTGTTGTATGGTAATTTAAGTACGTGAGTTTTTGTTTATTGTTTGTCTGTTCTTTTCTGAGATCTTTATGTTTGTTTGTCTGTCTGCGTATCTTTCTGCGTGTATGTGTATCTGCTGGTCTGTCTGTATGTGTGTTTGTCCCCCTGTAATTGATTTCTCTCTCTCTCTCTCTCTCTCTCTCTCTCTCTCTCTCTCCCCCCCCTCCCCGTCCCATATCGGGTGACCTACAACCATAAAACGTGCCACTAATCTTGTGTATGTAAAGTAAATACACACACACACACACACACACACACACACACACACACACACACACACACACGCACGCACACACGCACACACACACACACACGGGGTACGGCACTTAAAACATTCATCAGCTGTCTCTCTGCGTCATTTGTTAGCGCCCGTCAGTTACGAGTTTATTAATTATTCCTCCTGTCGCTTCCTCTCCTCGCTCACTCATTCCCTCCCTCTCTTCTTAGCTTCCTCTTCTACCTTCTGCCTTTCCTTCCCCCTTGTGTCTGTCCTCTCCTTCCTTCCCTTACTCCTTCTCTCTCTTTCTCTCCCATCTGCCTTTCCTTCTTCCTTTTATCTATCCTCTCTGTTTCCTTCCCTTACTCATTCCCTTCCTTCCTCGTTCCCTCATCTTCTCCCTTCTGCCTTTCCTTCCCCTCTGTCTCTGTCCTCTCTCCTTTCTTCCCTTTCTCCTTCCCTTCCTCCATCTCGCTTTCGTGTCCATCTGCCTTTCCTTCTATCTTGTGTCTGTCCTCTTTCCTTCATTCCCTTATTCCTTCCCTTCCTCCCTTTCTCTCTTTCTCTCCCATCTACCTTTCCTCTTCCTTGTCTCTATCCCCTCTCCATCCTTCCCTTCCTCCTCCCCTTTCTCATCTTCGCTCTCCTCCTCATCTCATTTTTCCTCATCTTTTCATCAAGCAGGAACGGAGAAAAGAACGAGATAAATGACAAGGAACGAAGATAAATGGAGGAAGCATAAATCTAATTTGTGTAAGGAGAAATAGATATTGTACCTTCAAGTCATTAAGGACAATTTGCTTATTATCAGTGCACCCCAATTTATCACGATCAATTTTCTTGCCGTGTGACATTGACAAATAGCCGTAAATCACTTAAATGGCGCAAAGTTATGGTAATTAGTGTGTTTGGTGTCTTGCATGACGTGGGTGCTTTAGGAGAGATGCATAGCAAGACTGGTCGTGTGCGTGGCCGAGACGAGACAAAACATATAAGCTGACGTACAGACAGCTTCAGAATCACTCAGTTGAAGATAGATAACCAGTGAGAATGGCTGCATGAGGAGCGTTTTTACTGTAGATGCATAGTTTAAGAACACGGTTATATAGGAAGACTGGTCGTGTGCAGTGGCCGAGACGAGACAAGACATAAGCTGACGTACAGACAGCTTCAGAATCACTCAGTTGAAGATAGATAACCAGTGAGAATGGCTGCATGAGAGATGTTTTCTTCCTGGAGATGTATAGTATATGACCGTGTGTACATAGGAAGACTTCGCGTGCCGTGGCCGAGACGAGACAAGACATAAGGTGCCATACAAACAGCTTCAAACCACTCAGCTAAAAATTAGTAACCCGTGAGAATGGCTGCACGAGGGACGTTTTTACTGGAGATGCATAGTATAAAAACGAGTACAGAAGACTAAGACACAGAACATATGTACAGAACTTCAAGAGAGGAGAATGAAGACACTTCTACCGAAATTGATCTCTCTTTTGGTAACTCCTCCATACTTTTTTTACAGGAGCAGGGATTAGCGGGCTTCATTTTTTTGCCCTTGAACTGCTTCCTTTACTGTAAAAACAAAGATATCGTCATGAATGAGTTAGATCCCTCGAAATACAGTCGACTAGTAAGTACTGAAGCTTGCGTGACGAAGAGACATGATGATTGTAAAGCTGGGACAGGTAAAGACACGGAGAGCTACAGAGCAATATGTCATGTCCACCTGGTTACCTCACGGCACAGGTGGCGTGAGGGTATGGCAGCGTGAGTGACTCGCCTAGCTATGGATATGTACATGGTGAAAGGATTCGTGCGCGGGGTGTGACAGAGAAGGACATAAACATTACATAAAAAAAAAACACGACCTATGTAAGTATGTATGTATTCCCTCAAAGCTAAGGTAACTGGTGAGTATGTATGGATATGGTTAAATAATACGTTTGCAGGGAATGAGAAAGAGGATGATATATAGAAAAATACTTATAAATAACGAGAAAATAGTTACTGCCCTACTAATTCCTCTATAATGCAGGTAATTGGCTATTATATTACACAAATTATAAAAGAAATTAGATGACTGAAAACTCGTAACCAGTAAATATAGGTGTTGGTGAGAGGAGATGTGTAGTAACGAGATACGAGTAAAGTGGACGAAGGCAAGGAAAGAGACACACAACTCGTACGTATAAATATAAATAACTTAGGCGCGGAAGTTTGCATGACGGGTTTGGAAGCAGAATCACAAGCAAAGAGGATAGACTTAAGTGCGCTGACTACAGTAACGAAAAACATCTCGAAACAAAAGGTCATAGTGCTCTCAAAATGCCCTTTACTCATCTACTTATGACGCGAAAATTCTTACCTCAATGAGAAGAAGGTTTGCAAGTCACATGAAGATTTACTATAGACGAATAGAGCGAAATATATAGAAGTAAAAGGGTCATTGATTTTGCACTATACCTCTATTACTTAACGTTAATAACACTGATTTACCTGTGGGAGAACGCGAGGAAGGTATTTACGC